>NC_055957.1:27335689-27430689 GCF_018492685.1 Alosa sapidissima | reverse complement strand
TGCTCAGTGCGATTCTGGCCACACTTGGAGCTGTGCAGGTCCACAGAGCGAACCGCCAACTGCAGCTCTGATGGACCCAGAGGAGAGAGAGAGAGTGAGAGAGAGAGAGAGAGAGAGAGAGAGGGAGACACAGAGAGAGAGATTGCTGATTACTTGTTGGACTGAGGCAAAGCAGCCAAAGCAGACACACTTAGATTCTCTTTTAATGGAGCCATGTTGTACCTTAACACAAAGTAGTGTTATATAAACTTTCAAAGGACAAGTAAAAGACAGCACAGTCACCAAAGAATTGTGTTGAGTTCTAGATTATGTCTTGGAAGTTTTAGATAGCAAATAGATATCAAGTATCGGGTGCGTTAAATCATTGCAATTGAGGCATTAAGTATTACTTAAGCATTATTAAGAGGCTTCGAACCATTAAAGCTCAAGAGCATTGCTTTAAGAGAGGTTTTAGGTTTAGGTGGATGAGATAAGGCTATGGAGAAGTGCTATAAACAGAGACAGAGAGATACACAGTGGGACCTGTGTAACAGAGCTCTGCAGTGGAGTGTGACAGGGGCCAAACGTACCCTCCATCTCCTTATCTCCGGTCTGGGGCAGGGCTGGTTCAGGCAGCGGTGTCGGCTTCTCCTCCTCTTTGGCGTCCACCTCGTTGTGGGCGCCTGGCGTGACTTCGTACGAGGTGCTCTTCTGGCGGCAGCAGCACGGGCAGATCCTTCTCAGCCACTGGCGACAGCCCCCCTCCTCCGGCTCCTTCTCATTCATCACCTTCTCTTTCTCGGGGGCAGCATCCCCGTTGCTAAAGGTGACGCCGGGGAAACGCCCCACCCCTGATGCATTGCGAGCTGTTCCAGGCATCCTGGAGGTGGAAGAGAGAGGGCGCCACTTAGGGATTACTTTCAGATATCTGCCAATTCCAGGCAGTCAGTTTATAAGAGAAATTACTTTGCTGTGAAGTGACACCTGATGGAAAGGTTTCCAGCTTCCTCCATATGATTCTTTCACCCCTCCCTCCTTCTCTCCCTCTCTCCATTTCTCCACCCCTTTCTTCTTTACAAGGACTTGATAATTTGCGCTTGTTTTCTTTCAGACTTTTCCCACAATTACTGCATTCCGGACTTTCACTCAGCAACACTACACGCTCCACAGCTCAGCCCTGCACCGGGACCTCAGCTCCTCAGCAGAGGTTAAACTAACTTCCACATACAAAACAGAGCCTCACACTTTCACCACACACACACCAAACATGATCACACCAAATACAGCACCCACACACACATGCACGCACGTACACATGCACACACACACTCACACACATACACGCGCGCAGACACACACACACACACACACACACACACACACACACACACATGCACGCACGCAGGCACGCACACACACACACACACACACACACACACACACACACACACACAAATAATATCTCAGACAAACCCACACCACACCTTAATACTTTCTCCTTCATACTGTTCATAATCCTACTGTGTTTTCCTACTGTTTTTCAGCCAACCACCATTTCCTACATCATAATTATGTGGACAATGACTGAACATGCCCATGGAGATAACTCTTCCCTCTGCTCAGTTTGCTGCTAGGCTCAAAGCCGCTCCTGTTGCACTCATGCCCCAGGTTTGCTTTTCTGAGCACACATTATTTGTGGCTTTGCTTGTTTTGTTTTACTTTGTGGTAGAAATGACAAGCATGATACTAGGCTATAACTCTGTTCCAAAGGATCAAGGATGTGTCAGTGAAAATACCAACTGGATGTGTGTGTGTGTGTGTGTGTGTGTGTGTACAGGGGTAGTTGTTCCTACATTGTTCCTATATTTGTATCCAATCCAGTTTCCAGTATGCTTCTAAAAACCACATTGCATTACTGTAAATACATTGTGTATACTACTATTACTACTACTACCACCACCACATATAACAAATATTACTGTGGCTTTTGTAAGATCCTTGAAAGCGTATCTGATACAAACCATTCTGTGGTAACAGACAGTGTTTCATTATAGTGCTGCTTGCCAAATAGGATGTGCAAAATGTTGAGATGAAGGCTAAAGGCTTCCTTTCAGTCAACCACACACCAAGTCAGTGTGTGAAAAGTTCAGCAATGACATCAGTGTTTGTGATTGCATGAACATGTGTTGTGATTGCATGTGTGTGTGTGTGTGTGTGTGTGTGTGTGTGTGTGTGAGAGAGAGAGAGAGAGAGAGAGAGAGAAAGAGAGAGAGAGAGATAAAGCATGTGCAAGCAAGTGCAAAGCCCTACCGGGTGAATAGGTGAGACACCCCAACAATGTTCTCTCTGCTCTTCCCTAAACACCAGGACATTTGTCTCTTGTTTATTACAAAAAAAAAAAAAAAATAGTCTGCTCTTACTGGGCCTCTGGGCTTTGAACGAGGCCCTTGAAACATCTCCTGCCAAGCTGCGCAGTGAGCTGCAATTCAGCACTTATCCATGGACACTCAGGGGAGTCCGGAAGACTGGTGAGAGGGGCTTCCCCTGTGACAACTTACTTATTGTCATGGCTGTATCACCCAGTAGCATGATGTCTCAACACAATGAACAACTTAACATTTAAATGTTCATGTCTATGGAGACAGAGTTCCTGGACCAAACATATGGCTTGGCAGGAATCTTGGCAGTAAATTCTACAACGCTTACGTAAACTGAGCCCCACTAACTTTAAGAGCGATTAGATCCATATGCATCCTTGTAGCCCTAAACACTAAAATATATAGCTGCAGAGCTTGTGGTCCTGAAACACATGTGGCTACTACTTAACTGCTCCTAGGAGCCAAATAGTCAAGCTAAAGCAAGTTGTGTTTGCTCATAAGTAAACATATTTGGTTCACTTTAAGTTTATTTGGTTCAGTTTACAGTTTTTTTCAGTCGCTAACAAGCGTTTGTCTAACCAGTTGTCACATTTTCAAAACTCTAAACACAATTAGCACAGCATCGGTCTTTTGTGGCCATACCATTCACACATTTCATGTCGTTTTCACACAATATGCAGCCAGTGAACACATTTCCACAATGCTTACATTTTCTTAACAGACAAGCTATACCTTGGATTGATTGTTGATGGATGGATTGTTTTTGTAGTATTTACAAATGTTAACACACAACATCCCACAATAGCAAACACAATATTCCAAACCTTAGATACAGTATAAAAACCTCTGCTTCTGCTCTGCTTCCAAATGGTTTTATCCCAGGTGCATCAGATCTGATCAGATGCGATGTTGATGAAAACGTGTGGCCTAACTCTGAAGATCGCAGAGATTAGATACAGTAATTTTGTGTTATTTTTAGTCCCCCCTCTTTTTATCTGGGCTTTTTGCTGTTGTTTTTTGTTCAGCTTTTATGTGTTTCATGGATATTTTGTTCACTGTAAGCAATACTGTAAAACTTTTTCTGTTCTATCATACTGTAAACAGTATTTCTACTGTACCTGTAAACAGTAAAGGGAAAAAACTGATTTGCTTTTTACTGGAATGCTTTTGAATGTGAACATTACATGTGGACATACAGTTCCCAACCAAGAAATTTAGTGTAAAAACGGTGGATAGCATGTTTTGCATGCAAATACCTGTAAAACTGGAACATACAAGTCTATGCAGTTTTTGTAATGTCAACAATAGCCAGTATTTTGAAACCTGGTGTACTTTGATTGACTGCATGTACCTTGTTAAGTGAAAACAAGTGTTATTCTTTGATAGAATAATTTAATTTTGAGTCAGATTTCCAGTGTTTTGGTAAAGTTGGTGTGTGCAGAGAAAGATGTGTTCTGTATTGAAATGAAGAGTTAGTATATATTTAACAAAATGTGTTTTTGAGAAGAAAATTTGGCCAATTCCAAATTCCAAGAAATCCATTTGGCCAATTGTGTTTTGTAGGTGTGAGTCTGTGTTAAGAGTTTAGAAAAAGTATCTGAAGTATGGGTAAGCGCTTGTTAGCGATTGAAAAAAACTGTAAATACCCTTTGGTACAACGGGCTTAGTTGATGTATTCTCATGTAAACCGATGCTGTTAAATCAATTCCTCACTTTAGTGTTCCCTCAACACTGACTAGAATATAAAATATTTATAGCGGATGTTGGTGTGTAGGGAGAAAGGGCGAGTGAACAGAAAGGTTTGAGATTATGTGTGTGTGAGATTATCTAAGTGTGGACTAACTAGACATTTGGGATGCAGGATGATTGCATCAATTGCTGACTAATCTAAAGCAAAGGGTTTCCATTCATTACCCATCACCTACATGTTGAGCAATGAAAATGAGACATGATGTGAAGGATTAATATGATGTCGATAGTTGCAACACTTTCTCTGACAAAGCCCATAAACTACGTCATACATCAATGATGATCTCAGTTGAGTCTCATGAATCACATAGCAACATAAAGCTATTTGACCAAAATATTGCATCTCTCTCCATAGTCTGTCTGTCTGTCTATCTCTATCAGCACTTAACTACTCTTCAATTTATGTTGGCAGTAAGAAGCCTGGCTTCACAATTAAATGCACACAAGCCTGACTTAGGCTGCGGAGATAAGCTCTGCATACCCATAGGCTGCACTTAGCCAGCGCAAATACCCGCGGGACAGGGCACAAGGCTTTATACAGAATAGAACCTGAGTAGCAAAACAATACCTATCAAAATGTCAAACACTATCCATTCATTAAACACCAAGGGAACATGAGCATCCAGGGAATGAGACAGCTTTGTGAGAGAGAAAGAGAAGGGGGGGGGGTGTACTGTATGTGTGTGAGTGCATGCATCTATCTTTCTGTCTCTGTGTGTGTGTGTGTGTGTGTGTGTGTGTGTGTGTGTGTGTGTGTGTGTGTGTGTGTGTGTTATGTAATGGCCACCCTAATCTAGTAATGTGTTGCATGCAGTCTCGACGCACTCACACACTGAAGAGTCTCGGATGGTTGTGAGAATGTGCCAGGGTCACAGGGTCAAGCCTGGAGACCACATGATGCTGATTGACCGATTAACCAGAACATGTGAAATACCCACCACAGACAAATGGACACTCAGACCCTCCCTGGAATACATTCACAATAGCCTGGGCCAACCATGACCATAGCAGAATACCAGATAGCAGCAATGAATAAAGAAATCTAATTTGCTCTATCTAATAACCGCAGCACATCTTTTGCTTGTGTTGGGTGGCGCAGATATGTGAAATTCATGTCAGCAACTTTGCACAATGTCTTAACTGACTAAAATGATCAGACTAAATGGGACTAAGGGACGCCTTACGTGATGAAGAGGAGAATGTTATTGAAGGCGTTCTGAGTTCAATTTGACCTTGCAAAGCGCGAGCTGGTGGAGAAGATAAAGTGATCTCATACGGCGCTCTGCAGAGAGCCGAGACACGTGTTGCGCAGTCGATTTTAGAACGGTATCCAAAATATTCCCTTTTCTGACTTTCTCACCACACGGCAGGTATACTCTTTCTCACAGCTGGGAGCGATTACACAGGACACACACACACGTACACAGACACACACTCACGCACACGAACTCTCAACCAGACAAACAACCACTAAGCGCGCGCACATGCCTAAAACGTACAGTTCACTGACACAAGGAAGTGTGCATTTTCTTTCTGTTACAACAGGCTAATTGCAACGATGCTTGCACGAAGCTCTTCGCATTGTATATCAGAATAGAAAAGTCACTCTCAACATAGGCGAATCAATTGCTTTTTTTAAAAAAAAAAATAACTAGGCCTACCTATTAGTGCTATTTAGCCAACTACTTTTCAGAGATGGGTCTCGAGACATACTTTTCATGATGGACTTTGTTTTACTTGTCAAACAAAAAGATTGCAACGGAAGGGGACTCAACACCTGCAGTAGCCTAAACTTTTATTTTAACAGTCTAAGATAATGTTGTCAGGAGACAATGAAAGCTCGTTTGTTCACGAAGAATTTCTTTTGATTCAATATTTTCATTGATGTCATAGCGGCACGGGTGTAAGCAGGGAACGCTCCTGGAGCAAGAACCTTCAGGATAGCCATTTAAGCTTTAGGCTGTAAGCCTATTCGACAGGATATAGAACATAATGTCAATGGCAATGAGAATGTTTCTTACTTGATGTTGTAGCCAAAGTTTCTGAATTCCGGTTTTCTTGTTCTGATACTTTTAACTCCACCAATTAACGACTACCTTCACTTTCTTTTGACGGCGGTGGTGCTGAAATCGAACTGAACGTCAGACTATGGAAGCACCATGCCCTTTTAAACTGCTGTTAACTAAAAGTCTGCGAGGGGACACACCCCAATCCCTCCCACTGTCAGACTACGTGATCCGTTTTAACATGTGGCAAGAAATTAAACCACAGTTGCTTTTTTGTAAGAATTGTGCATTTCGCACAATGATATAGGCTATAAGGAATGGGCGCGGTGCCTGTGATTCACGCATCTTGCGGCTGACGACGAATCATGTGAGGAACCGTTACTCGAACATTTGTGCAGTAAACAAATAAACACAAGATCATCATATAGTTGGCTACATGCACTCTTCTTTCGGTCTTTATTCCTTGTTTTGATCAAAAGTGCGAAACTTAGAAATGGTAGAAATAATTATGTAGCCTAGTAAATTAATATTGGAGACAAAACTTGGGGTAAGACAGCAGTTTTTATTCTCTTTTGATCACATTATTATCACATGCTCAGTTGATGATCATATTAGGTAAAAAAAAGTGTAAGAACACTCATTTGTTGAACCTTAAAGTGGCTTATTAGGAACCTCAATTGTCACCAGGGGTCATGCCCCTCATGTTTTGCAAGATTGGCCTCACTCAGGCCCTATGGCTGTGAGATTATTAACATGCCTCTTTCATCACATTTAAGGCTGCATTATCTGCAGCACAAACAGAAGAAATCATAAAGAAAGCCACTAGCCACATCACTTTGTGTCACATTAAAGTGAGGGCTGCAATTCAGTCAAAGTCTCTGGGATATTCTATTAGATACTTACATTATCTGACCTGGAAACTTGTATAATTAAAAAAAAAACATCTTAAACTGATTAGATGATTGATTGCTTCTCATTGATCTGAATATGTCATTCGGGTTATCAGATATTTCTTCTTTATTAAAAATCCCTTTGGAAAGTTACAATACCTGAAAAGTGGACCATAGTTTCCATAGTTTCGCTATGAGTTATCATTAACAGCAATAGATTTAGAACATGAAATTATACAAATACAAATATAATTTGTATTTTACAACTATCCCCATGTTTTCGCCAGGCCCTGTCACATAAAACACTATATAATAAATGTCCAATACACCTTTCAGAAGAAGTGAAATCATGTGATTGAATCTAACACATACATTGATTCTGTCCTTGAGTTTTGATTGAGTTCTGTCATTGAATTGTATGATTTTAAACTTTTAAACTTTACATCTCTGTTTTAGGAGGATGAGCTAAAGAGTAAGGCCCTGTCACACTAAAATACCCCGGAGAAAAATATGTTGTGACCTTTTTTTGAAACAAATGCTACTAAAATTCCTGTGTAAATTCAAAGAGATTTGATACCAGTATGTTTACAGGCAGAGAAATGGCAGTTAAAGTGGCTGCATGTTACCTGTGGCCCTGTCACAACTCATGACAAATACAGTACAGGCCAAAGGTTTGGACACACCTTCTCATTCAATGCGTTTACTTTCCTATTTATTGTATATTCATCAAAACTATTAATGAACACATGTGGAATTATGTATTTAACAAAAAAGTGTGAAATAACTGAAAACATGTCTTATATTCTAGTTTTTTATTTAATACCATATTCAGCAAGCCATAACTTGACAAATATTCATTTGTGGGCCAAATAACTTTGCTTTATTTATGTTTTGATGCCTTCAGTGAAAATCTACAAGGTAAATAGTCATGAAAATAAAGAAAACACATTGAAATGAGTTGTTTCCAAACTTTTGGCCTGTACTGTACATTTTTTATTTATTTGTTTATTTTATTATTTATTGCATGTCGTATACTTCAAAAACACAAACAAGTTTCTCTGTATAAAATCCATTAAGTCGTCGCACCACTATCAGTCATGTCAAATGACTGATATAAAAAACAACAGTTTGAGAAAATATTGACAACTGTGTAAATTAAGGTGGGGGTTTATATATACTCATAAGGTGATTTTTGCAACAATCATGCGTACCATCCATTACATTTGTCTGTTAAATTTCTTATATTTCTTATGGGGATTACAAAACTAAGATAGATACAATCAGGGACATGTGATCAATAAGAATAGTTTCACTCTTGTCTTCAGGCAGAACAGTGAGATATGGATGACATTGAGAAAATTAATTGTTATTTAGTAATTTATGTTCTTTAGAGATGTCTCATGTGTGTGTACATGGACTGATTTTGTTTTATAGTGTATCTATCTATAGTCTTTGTCTTTTACTAGAGGCTTGTTAAACACACTCTCCCCCTAATGTAGGAGTCATAGCTCTGCGCCCACCCCTCCATCTTTCATGTTGGCCGAGCGGAGGGTTAAAGGTTGTATCAGCGATTGCAGTCCCAAAAAAAGGCCCAAACATAGGCTAAATGATCACATCCATCTAACGATCTGCTAGCTGCCTGCCCCATAAGCAGGCCGTCAAAAAACGCGTCTCTGTAGGCAGTCTCTGAGATCTGCACACAATAGGCCAGTCAATCTAGCCCAAAAAGACAAAAAAATTGCAACAGAAATGCCTCATAGTTTTTATTGGTCCTAATACCCTCCTGAATCATATACTAAAAGTCTTCCGCCGAAGATGGAGTGGAACATATATTTTTTTTAGATTAAAGGCCAAAGCTGTGCCCAACACTCTATAGGGGAAAAATAAATTAATAGCTATCACTATGAAACCAGTTGATTAGTGACATCAAACCAAAGACAAAATGTATTACAAGTTTTTTTGAGATTTTATGTTGATATATACAAATTAGGCATTTATTCATAAAATGTATTTGCAAATACAAAACACACAATCTGATAATTGGATGAAGCCAGATTAAACATGTATTGTTTCATTATGACACAATTAAAGAAGGGACTGCGGCTATGTTTCTCCATCATCCCATACATTAGAAAATACTATTTATTCGAGTTGAGTCAGATGTTTTGGTATAAAATGTAGAAAATATCAGGCTATTGAAAATATATCAACATAACTCCTCCCTAATCAAACACAACATATAGATAGGAAAAAATCTGTAATGAATAGTTTATTTAGGTGTTACTAACGTGGATATTTCTCCTCCACAGTGTTAGGAAACCCAATTTTGAGAAAACACCCTTTACAGATTACAATGAAAGGGAATACATATTTCAGCGGAAACCACAGACAAGTCATTGATATTGAAATCTGTAAATAGACAATACGTACCCAAAACCACAACTCAAGAGACAGATGTAGAAGAGAAAGCCCAGGCACTTTAATACAAAACAGGTAGGCCATATCTCTGTGGCAACAACAAAAAAAGTTCAATCAATGTTTTCATCTAAGTTTGCCGACATATTTGCACATATGCATTGGGGCAGCCGTGGCCTACTGGTTAGCGCTTCAGACTTGTAACCGGAGAGTTGCCAGTTCGAACCCTGACCAGTAGGAACGGCTGAAGTGCCCTTGAGCAAGGCACCTAACCCCTCACTGCTCCCCGAGCGCCGATGTTGTTGTGTACTTCACCTCACTGTGTGTAAACTGTGTACTGAGTGTGTATCACTAATTCACAGATTGGGATAAATGCAGAGACCAAAATTCCCTCACGGGAGTATATATACTTATATACACCTCTCTGTGCAAGCTAGGGAGCAGTCGAGGCCTTGACGACGGCAATTGCTGCAACCAGACAAGCTTGAACAAAGATTGAGGTGCAGGGTCCTGGTCATTATGGACAGGAATGATCAAAAGAGTATATACTATACTACTTGAATGAAAATGAAGGGGCAGAGGATCTCCTCTTACAAACAACTATCCCTGCTTGCTGCTGTTTCTTCCCTGCTGAAAAAAACAGCCTGACCAGCTAAAGGTGGTTTGCTAGTTGAACAGCTTGTTTGACCACCCTATGATGGTTGACCTGCTAGACCAGCAAAACTCTTGCGAAAACATACCTTCAGCTGGTTTTCCCAGCTTATGATGGTAATTCAGCTGGTTTTGCTTGTTGGTGTTGCTGGTCTATAGTGCTGGTTTAACTGGCCATGCCAGCATATGTTGGTCATTCTAGCAAATCTGCATGACCAGCTTGACAGGCTGGTCACCAGCATGACCATCTTGCACCAGCTGTATCCCACAAGACAGGCTGGTTACACCAGCATGACCAGCTTCCTCAGATGGTCACGCCAGCCTATCCAGCTGGTGGCCCAACCAGCTACACCAGCAAAGACCAGCAAGAGCTAGATGAAAACCAGCAAAGACCAGCTAAATCCAGCAAAAGCTGGTTTCTTGCTGTTTTTTTCAGCAGGGTTATTTTGCGCTATTCTTTTGGGACTTGTGAACTTCTTCCGGCACTCTGCATAAACGACTTGGCCAGGGACTACAGTTATGTCAGCATTGCATTGTTGACTGGCTCTGTGGATACCTTCACATCCCCTCTGAGTTAATTTGACTGTCAGTGCTTCATCAGACGTTTGGTTCCCACAGAACACACACTCAGCCATCTCATCCTAGAAAAAATATAACAAACTCATGCTTTGCTTCCAATCTTTTGCATGTTTTCTTTTGTGAATTACTTTAAGGACTGAACATCAGCTAACAGGAGTAAAGATGCTGAAAGTTGAACCTGTCAGCCTATAGTCAACCAAACAGAAGCCTAAATGTCTAACATACCTTTTGTTTCAAGTTTCAACAACAGAGCTGCTAATGTCAGAGTCCCATCAGATCAGGAATTGTAGCCTACTGTGTGTGTGTGGTTTTTATTTTTTGGCCAAAAACCTTTTATACCAAAAACATGACGAACATAGATTTTTTGAGGACTCAAAAAATAGTATTTTCTAATGTATGAGATGATATAGAAACATAGACACAGTCCCTTCTTTAATTTTGTCTTTTAGCTAATGTGTCAAGAATGAAACAATACATTTTTCATCCAATTTTCAGATTGTGTGTTTTTATGGTACATTTTATGAATAAATGCCTAATTTGCATATATAAACATAAAATCTCAAAATACATTTTTTCTTTGGTATGATGTCACTAATGAACTGGAGAAGTTTCATAGTGATAGCTATTAATTAATCCCACCCCCCCCCCCCATTACTTAGAATGTTGGGCACAACTTTGGCCTTTAATCTATAAAAAAAATATGTTCCACTCCATCTTCAGAGGAAGACTTTTAGTATATGATTCAGGAGGGTATTAGGACCAATAAAAACTATGAGGCATTTCTGTTGCAAATGTTTTGTCTTTTTGGGCTAGATTGACTGACCTACAAAACCATTTTCTACTAACAAGTGTTGCCAACCACTCAAAGGCAAAATAAAGTGTTCCAACCAATAACGAGATGCGCGTTCAGGAGAGTTTCAATTGCATGGGAGGGAGGGGGAGGGAGTAGCGAGCTAGCTCTGTTTTGTTTGAACGTCAACAGAAGTGACGTTACCCCGCCATCGCTGATACAACCTTGGTTATGTCACCACTTAGCGTATGGTGTGGTGGTTGGCAACTACTACTTATCAGTTGCGCAGTCAGTGTGCAATGTATGACATGTGTAGCCTCTTGAGGCATTCTTTTCCATTTCTGTGGCGAACCCCCTTCCCCAGGATAACTTCTACCTAGGTAACTCTGGAATCTTTCTCCAGGCTAGCGGGTTGGGGCGGGCCCGATGGTTACTTCACAGCACTATTAACAACTTAACAGATACAGTCCAAATGGGAAACTTGTGACCACACTGTGACTGGCATGAGCAATGATTCAGCTTCTGGGGAAATTTACACAACAGACTGCTTTTCATACAGGAGGTCAGTCAAGAAACTATACTTTTTATGTATATTTATTATACATTATTCTTGAAATCAGACAAGGCTGATATCCTCGGAATACTCCCCACAAATGTCTTTTCAAATCTCTTTTCTGTGTAACTAATTAATTAATTTATGGTAGCAGATAAGATGTCATATGTTCTGGTCCTTCAACACCCAAGCTAGATGATGCCTAATCTACAGAAGAGCATTGAGCTCAATGACTCAAGACCTCTGTAAGATGAATGAATGAAAGTGCCATTCATAAATCCAGATTCCATAGGTCAGAACAAGGGCATTTAATTAGCCTATGAGTAATACACAACATATTTCCCCTGAGGCTGGCTCCCAGAAATCCCTGTGAAATGATGGGACAGGACTGCCCTCTGGTGATTAGGTCATGTACTGCAACTATTTCTTAATGCAGTTTGGCTGGCAAATGCATTTTTGCCAATGGCCTTTATGAATTTGACATGCATCTATTGCACATTCTCTATTAAATATTCAATATATGGATCGATGGATGATGGATGAATAGATAAAGGAATGAATGAAATGCAATCTGAAACTTGGTGATCTGCTAAATAAATGAAAAAGAAAAACGGAAGATGTTTGCATGATAATTGTGCCATATGCTAATACAGACTCCACACTGCAGAGGTAGGAGCTGCTCACTCCCAGAACTGAGCAGCACCTGGATCATTATTCCACCTCTGCAGAACAAAAAGAAAAGAATGGAAAGAAGGACAGAGACTCTGAAAGAAGGTCAGAGGCTCTGAAAGAAGGACAGATACTCTGAAGCAAGTGAGGGCTGAAGTAACAGAGACTGAAAGAAGGACAGAGACTCTAAAGCAAGTGAGGGCTGAAGGAACAGTTCATTTTGGTGTCTATAATAGGAAGAGCCTTTGACCTTCTTTGCAACCTTGTGGCACAACAATGAGGTGAATTACATCCCTTGCAGACGTTGCTTTAGACAACAACTAAAGGGCAGCTTCTAAATATTTTTTTTCAGGGAATGACCTCCTTAATCGTAAGGTCAGAAAAACACAAGGTGTTCATAGGAAAAGGAGGATTCTTCTATTAATGCAGCTTCAATCTTATTCCAATTAAAAGCCATCACGGAAAAATGTGGGATATATTTCTGGGCACCAATCTTGAGTGAACCTCTCAAACTCTTGACATCTATTCTGTTTCAAAAGTCCCTCCTATCCCCTAAAAGGCCTGGCCTGGCCGATTCTTACAAATGTTAATGTTCATCAGTTCATTCCTGGCCCCAGGTGAGGCCAGCATGGACAGGCCCGGAGTGGGTAATCGGGAGAATTCCCGGTGGGCCGCTTCACTTTTGGGCCGGTCGAGGGAAAATATTGACATTTGCCACGTTAATCTATCTTCTCTTAAAGTAGGCTACACACGTTCCGCATTCTATGCCTAACACCGCAGCCTCTGCATGGGTTGTTCCCCCCTCCCAAGAAGAGTTGGTTGGGTCCATATAGCCCGTCTTTTCTAAAAGGTTGTCTCAGATACCCCCATAGCTGGGCCGGCCCTACCGTAGTGATAAGCGTCAGGGAGGATGTACGGTAGAAAGAGGCCATGATAGTGAGGGACTGAAAAGGCCAGGTAAAAAAGATTTTTTTTGAAGAGGACAGATATAAGTGGCAAATGGTAAAGAGAGATAGCCATGATTATTAGCGGTGTAATTATTGGGCTACTGGACGGACATTGTAGCGTGTTCAACCTATTCGCAAGTAACATATTACATTATTAAAATATTAGCCTTTTTGTATCGTCCAATATGGCGATTCGTAGACGTTGCAAATATTATGCAAATATTGATAACAAAACTCAAGGTTGATCTGTGTAGGCCTAAAAACAAAAGTAGCCTCTGAGCAGCAGAAAAAATAGATATGACTACAGGGACAAGTAGAGAGGATAATAGAGTAGCCTAAACCATATGAATTAATAGGAAATGTTGTTATTTAATGTAAGAAAGAACAGTAGGCTACATGATCAACCTATGCCTTGTTTGCTCAGAAGTGGGTGTAGTAAAGGAGTAAATCACCAAACAGAGCCCATGCAGAAAAACATGTAAACAATAGTTCAGTATGCCTCTTTGTGGAATTGTGGGATACATTTCAAATGCTTTATTTCTTTCTTCCTGTTTTTGTTAACTTATCAACCTATCCTTGTGGAATATTGGTAGGCCTACTAAAAACTATTGGATAGTAAGAGCTGTTGCTTTATTTATCCAATTTCCACACCACTAAAAAAGTGGGCCGGTCTTGGGCCTGAAACTCCCGGGCTGAAAAGTGACCTCACTACGGTCCTGAGCATGGACATTTGAGTGCAGTATTGATAAGATCACCATGTGGGACATATGATGTTCTTAGACAGGGTAAACTGTAAAATCTTACACTAACCAGTCTTGGTTCAAAAGTGGTTACTCCGCCGACCACTCTGTTGTCTGTAAAGGAAGCTTTAAAATCTTCCAGAGCAGGATATTACAGGTAAAGCGCATTCCTGTTTTGCAAACATTTGTTTGTAATGTCTCATGGCTAATGCTTCACTAAAGGGAAGAGGAGAGATAGACTTCTCTGCTTAGTCTGTCAGCCTCTCCACCCTCTTCATGTTTGAGTACTGACTGCCCACTACTGCTTTACTACTGTTTTACTACTGTTTTACTAATGTCCACAGCCTAATGTTTTTGCTACTGTTTTCCTGCTACACTGTTTTTCATGCTATATAGCACACATGATCAATGGCTTCTGCTACAATACTGAATGGCTGTAACCCTATTACCTCAACCTGTTCTTGCACTGACATCGTTTTTTATAGTTTTTTATATTACCTTGTCTACATTATACTTTACTCTCCTATTTGTCCATATTATTTATGCTGGTCTCTAGACCTTATTATTGCACTGTTGCACTGTTGGACTAATGTTGGACTACCTTTTGCACCTTCACCATGACACTCACTCTCTTTAGCACCTTACCATGCACACATAACTAAAGGACTACTGTTGGACTACTTTTTGCACCTTCACCATGACACTCACTCTCTTGAGCGCCTTACCATACACACAGAACTACAGGACTACTGTTGGACTACTTTTGCATCTTCACCATGACACTCACTCTCTTGAGCACCTCACCATGCACACAGAACTACAGGCCCTGTCACTACAAGCGTCTCATGCTTGATCACCCTCAAGCACACTGGATTTTTTACATTTAATTTATATAGTATATTTAGTATTTAGTTTTGTTAGTTTTTCTTATCTCCTACTGTCTCTTGTACAGTGGAGTTTGGTTATGTATGTTTGTTTGTATGTATGTTTATACTTATACTTATATTTACCATTTCTGCTGTAAGTGCATGTTGTGTGTGTGATATCTGTATGCTACTGAGACCCCCTTAATTTCCCCTTGGGGATCAATAAAGTATCTATCTATCATCTATCTATCTATCTGGCTAGGACATATGTCTGCATCTCACTGCCTTGCCACAGGGGTGCCCCAAGGCTCAGTGCTGGGGCCCCTACTCCTTGCTGTGTACATTACCTCATTGGGCCCAATCATCCACTTGCATGGCTTCTCATATCACTACTACACAGATGATTAGATTAGATTAGATTCAACTTTATTGTCATTTAGCAGAGTACAGGTACAGAGCCAATGAAATGCACATCCAACCAGGAGAACCAAAGAAGCATTAAATACCACGTGCAGGTATGGTTGTGTATTACAATAGAGAGTAATAATGTACAGTGTATAGTTGGATAAATATAGGTTTTCAGGATGACATTTCTACAGAGATAAAAAGAGTATGTTGAGTATAAATAGACATTCTAACTAATATATATATATGTGTGTGTGTGTGTGTGTGTGTGTGTGTGTGTAATTTTTCCCTCACGGGATCAAAAAAAAAAGTATATATACTTAATATATATAGTATGTACAGTATATTGCACAGGTTTATGGGCAGACTAAATGGCATATAATATATATATATAATATAATATAATACATACGATACATTATATATATATATAATATATATTATATATATATATAATGTATCGTATGTCGTATGGGGTGTTAGCAGTGCAAGGTCATAGGCGAAACAGTGTAGAAGTATATAAATGTAAACAGGTAAACACTGTAGTAAACAGGTAAACTAACAGCTAAAGTGCAAATGCTAGACAGGAGGTGAAGTTTTATTCAGCGGTGTTACAGCAATGTAGAAAGAAGCTGTACCTGAGCCTGCTGGTGCGGGAGCGCAGGCTCCTGTATCGCCTGCCAGATAGGAGTAGACTGAAAAGACCATGGTTTAGGTGGGTGGCATCCTTGACAATGGATTTGGGTACGCTGGCGACTGCACCACTCCATCCCCATCTTTTTTCTTGTGTGTCTGTCTTGTGTGTCGAGCCCTTTTGGTTGCACTCTGTGCATACAAATGCGCTATATAAATAAAAGTGACTTGACTTGACTTAACATATTTTCTGTTTATCATAAAAATGTTATGTTTTGTCATCTCAAACCCTCAAAATGTCAGGTGGCGCAACCGTCCGAGCAAATTAACAATATGTGAAAAGTATTAAATATAGAATTTAAAAGGTAAGGAAATTAAAAAATAAATATGGGGTGATAATTGTATGTTAAAAATATTTTAAATAAACAAAGTTTACTAGTTTAATAGATAAATACATTGGAAAAAAAAAACTTGTCCGGAAATGTGCATATCTGAAATGTCAGGATGGTGCAACCACATTCATAGAACATTTATTTTGAATTGAAGAGGG
Source organism: Alosa sapidissima (assembly GCF_018492685.1). Taxonomy (NCBI): domain Eukaryota; kingdom Metazoa; phylum Chordata; class Actinopteri; order Clupeiformes; family Clupeidae; genus Alosa; species Alosa sapidissima. The sequence goes on along the minus strand of NC_055957.1, from coordinate 27,413,889 downwards.
AAAAGAGTAACAGGAAATTGCCTCATCAAGATGACCCCAAGGTGACCTTTACTGATGAGTGAAACGTTTGTAAATCTCTCTCAAATATTGATAAAAATAGCTACTTTCTCTTCAGTTGGGCTTGTACATTTTACATGTCAGGTGCTACAACCAATGTAAAACTAAGAAGTTATTCAAATAAAACTTTTTATTGAATTGGAAAATGGAATGGATGAACTTTCTAACAGTCAAATTTTTATAGTGTCTAAGAAGATGTCTGTATAATTTGAAATTAGCATGTCAGGTGGCACAACTGCATTGTCAGGTGGTGAAACCAGGTAAAATACTAACTTAAACCAAAAAATAGTAGATTTAAGTGAACAGATGGTTGAAATATGTGTTGTGCTATTATTATATTAAATAATATTTAACTATTAACTTTTATACAACAATTCTACAACAAACTAAATAATCTGAAAACACCCCATTATTGTTTAAAAATGTCAATTTCGACATTGTTCTTACGCATCAAAAAATAGTTCCCTTTTCAATAGACAGCATCTTGGTTGCTAGGTAACCAACATTCCAGATCCCTCATTATTTTACTTACGTTTGCTGAATGCATGTTACAAGGACAATGGGCCATGTCATGTAAGGGACATGGTACTGCAAAAAAAACGGAAACATTGTCTACATTGCAGAACCACTCAACTTTATTAATTTATGGTGAATAAATGTTATATTACTGTGCACAGCCTGACGTGACGATGCTAGCACGTTAGCAGAGGTTAGCTAATTATGCTAACGTTAGTCTCCTCCAAGTGACAATCATATTATACACAATGCTGGCAATGCTAAGAACAATTAGCATCCTCGTTTATCTTACTTACATTGAGTTGACTGTGTGGCTTAATCCACAGATGTGGTGAAGCACTGTTTCGTTATGGTTTGCTAAGGAGTAACCCATTGCTTGAAATAGTGGAGAGCTGGGATGAGAACATTGTGTCAAATCTTCGCATTGTATCGCGGAGTGATTTATTATTAGCTGTGCAAAGTCTGAGTTGAAATGTCCAGGGATATTCCAACTCATGGAACGTCTCTCGGCCAATCAGAAACAAATAAATAGTTCCATAGAACCCAATTGTTGTATAAACTTTTTTAATTTGTAGAGTATTAATTCACATTTTAAATGTAAAGTTCGATGTTGGAAAACCAAAATAATCGCCTGACAACAAAGTATTCATAAGTTACTTTTAATACGAAGGTCAACTACAAAATGATTCACGTCAAAAGGCTTAACACGTTATTCAGAATCAGCTTTATTGGCCAGGTTTGCGTAAACAAGCAGCGGCATCAAATTCCTTGTTTGTTTACATAAACCTGGCCAATAAAGCTGATTCTGAATAATGCTAAGCATTGTAGACACTCTCAAGTATACTTAGGGACCGTTCGTTATTTGTAAACGGGGTCACCGGAGGGATTTTGAGTGCTTCAATCAAAAGTTGCATGACCCTCCCCTGCCTGCAAGAAAATTATCAATGACCCTCCAGCAGCCTTTTCAATAAAGACATGACCCTCCACAGCCAATTGTCAATACCTTCCACCCACGCTATAAAGCGCTATGAAAACACATCAACTTAAGCTGTCGTTCTAAACTCACCCTCTGCTTTCTGATCTTACACATCACACTTCACCAAGATGGTGGCCATTTCAGTAGATTTACTCACTAACATTGTTGTGGAAACACAATAAGCATGGAAACTAAATGCACACTTCCTGCAACTGCATTAGCCTACTTGAAATAAGTTACTCCTCTAGTAAGTATTCACATGAAATAAAACAATAAAACATTGAGACCATTCAACAAAGCACACTGGGTAATAACAAATTCAACACATGAACTTGTTGCTATGGACTCATCTCTAGGCTTCCTGAGTCATTGTAAAGTTGCCGAAGCTGAACATTATCCAAAACTCAATTTCTCAGACGAGCGTCAATTTGGGAGTTTGCTACACTCCTTCCTTCTCAAATGACTTAAAAAGGCCGTTTGCACAATTTCACAAATAATCACAGGGACCGAAAAATACCTAACATGCCAACTTTTCCGGGTTTAGGCCTATCATTTGAACTTTTCCCCGCTGTCTTGCCGTTTTAATATTTTCCCGTAGAATATCCCATATTACTGTAATACTCTCATAACATTATCCTGCATTCTGGCCTGTCTCTGTGTTGTCCTGTTGTTACCCCTTGCCCTTCCAGAGAAACAGATGTATTCAAATCATCGTTTTGCTTGCTTGAATGCGAACTCAGAGTGATGTTAACCTACAGGCCTATTTAAGTTAACGACGTGGTTGTCGTGAGAGCACGATTCATTGGCGCTTGCAGTGTTCGGCCGTAGGCTATGTCTACGTGCGCACCTGCCAGGCCTAAGGGCCAAAGAAATCCCCCTGTATATTCACTCCAAGTTGGTCTACCATAACTTACCAACTCTACACTGTAGACCATAAACTGGCTATTTATATGACCAATGTATTTGTTCAACTTTATGAAGCAGAATTACGCACTGCTACTTGGAACGTAACACATTTTTGTTGGCAGGAGAGAGAATGACAGCGATTAACAAATTGCACTTGTTGCTGGTTACCAATAAATAGGGCCTACTATATCTTTTTTTGCAAACAACAAAAACTTTGATTTTTTGCTGTTTTCATTAATACAAAAGATGGGTGACCCCCCTAGACAAAGAATAAAAAGACATGACCCTCCCCTATTTTCCTCCGGTGACCCCGTTTATAAATAACGAACGGTCCCTTACCAAAAAAAGTGTGGGTTTTATGCTTAAGAGCAAAGTGAAGTAGGAGATAGAGGCGACTTGGGAAGCATGGCTTGCAGATTGCAAGGAATTTCAGGTGTAGGCCTGCATGGAGATACCCTGTGCTAGCAGGGTTCCCATATGTTGTAGGTGGCAACCTCTTCAAACCCAGCTTTTCCTTCAAATCCATCATGCACGCAAAACATAGAAGTGCTATGTGTAGTGATGTTGGTGCAATGTGTTAGTTATATAGGCCTACTTATAATAGTAGTTCTGTAATATGAATACGTCTCCCAAAAATACCGTGCGCCGCCCGGGAATCGAACCCGGGTCGCAAGAATGGGAATCTTGCATGATACCACTACACCAGCGGCGCGCTGACATTAAGAAGAAAGGTTTCAATTTGAACAAAGTACTGAATGATCCATATTGCTATATATCACAAATTATCATCTGTAATGGTAGATATATTAAATGCGAACATGAATTGATTTTTTTAATTATTGCAGGGATTTGTTTTGAAATTGTATAAATACAACACAACACAAACCCAGTCTGACCGTGGGTAACCCCATTCACGTCATGGCAGCCCCAAGCACGCGCCACCCTTTAACGTCCAATCAGAGGCCAAGAAGCAGTCTGTGGCTTGACAACGTCTGCCATCACTTCCGGACTGATAACGAGGGCCTGGGAGTTGAGCAGATCGACCCAGAAAATATATGATCAGATTTACTATAAAGCGTTGGCCAGCTCCATTACCCATTCTTCCATTCACCCTGTGTTCATACACAATACGTTTGTTTTTATTTTGGACCACCATTTTGTAAAGACGCAGTGATCACAACAGAATACGGTGAGCTTTTATTGTTTGAAATTAGTTGTTAACGTTACAGATGTGCGATGTTCTTGCTGCATGATGCGACATAGAAATAGAAACAAATTAGTGAAATTGTTAGCCTGCTAGCTAACGTCATTGTTTCGGACTGTGTCTGTTAGAAATGGTAGAAAAATTGAAAGGATGCTCCCGGCAAGTTTGTCAGATTGCAGTCAACGTTATCAGTTCTTCGCCTTGCATCCAGCTAACCAGCTGGTCCATTGACTGGACTGTTAGCTTGTCGGCTAATGTGCTACGTTAAGAATTGCCCCCCAATCATACAACCTGTGTATTACATGCACATATTTATTCTTACGCGCGTGTTAGACTGTTCATTCGGCTGCAGTCTGTTTAATAACATTCAACCGAGTTGCTGATCACTACTAGCTAGTTGCTCTCGTCGTTGTTCTATCATGCTTAATGTTATGCCCAGATCAAACCAGTCAGTCCACAATCTTGGCTAGCTTGATCTTGGCTAACTCCGACGTCACCTGATTTGTCATGGTATGTCAATTTGCTTGCGATGGACCAGATTAATTTAACGTTAACGTTATGGCATAGTTGCAGTAACATTGCAGTTAACCTGTAAGTTTACTTGCTTATCCTGGACATCTCTGTGAACCTACTTATGTACAGTTAAAGTGAAAGTGTGAGCAACCATTGTAGCACATCTTTTTTTAAAAAAGACCCTCAGAGTTTACATACACATCAGTGGTTATGATGCATTGGTATCGGTTTCATTGCTGTATTTTTCTTATCGCCTGGTCATATGATGAAAGTAAGCAAATGTAAGCTAATCATACCCAATTTAGACAGATCAATCCACATTTCTCACGCCAGCGTTCGTAATGTTTCAGGCCTGAGGTGCTAATGAGGAACGCCGCCCATTATGTTCTTCTGTTTTCCCTACCGCCACAACCAGTCTTGTCCTAAAGTCATGTGTTTATTCGCTGTGTCATGACATTTCTATTTATTCATGTTCATTTGTTCAGTTCATGGTCCTGGGTAACATTCTGTTGGGTCACGCTGCTCTGCTTGTATTGTTCAAAGACAGTCACGCAGATTCCGAAATTACATTTCTTGAATGATTTTTGGTCATTTGGCTGTGCTGCTTGGAATGTGAAACGGAGGCATTTCAGTTGTGTTACAAAGTCTCATCTGTCAACATTTTATAATTTATCAAGCTGTGCTGTTCACTTTCAGGTGTAATTTTAGCTAGCAGATGATTAATGTGAAGGATTAGATAATAAACGGGGCATACCTGCATTTCAATATTCTTCAACTGATGACAAGCTCACGCTCACTCACACACTCACTCAAGGGGGTAGACCAGTCTGTCAAGTTAGATCAGCCGACCAGTGCCACTACATAAGTTTGATGCAGTGGCATTAAGTTTTAGACCAACCTGTGTGCAATCACATTGTGTAGCACACACAAATGGCAAATGTCTGTGAGCAAGTGAGTGTGTGAGCAAGTGAAAGAGAAAGAGAGGGGGGGAATAGCAGCGGGAGAATGATGGTGTGTGAGTGAACAGTAAAGAATCTGCAGAGGAGCTGTTATCTAACTCATTTTTTTGTGGACGAGTTTCCAGCCCCCTGTCCCCCTCCCCTCCAAAAGGCCATGCAGTGCCTGCAGCTACATTTGAAGATGAGGCCCAGATGAAGGAATCCTCGTTGGCTTTTTGTCACTGTGAGAGATGGCCCAGGAAAACAGTAGTGGAGAAAGAGAGATCAAGACTAGGTGGTGACAACTGTACTGTCTTCACTGTTTACCTGCTGACACACTCATGGTATTGTTGACATTAAGATAAGCAGCACAGTAGTTGACAGAAGATAGCTGACACGATTGCGATAAGAGACCGACAGCCACCAACTCGATCAAAGTGCAGAAAAAAAGTGCTGTTGATAGATAATGATGATTATGACGATTATCTCGGCATTGCCATTTGAAGATTGTTGGTAGTAGTAATGTAGTAATTTTAATGCCTTATGTGTATGGAAGTAAGGCTGGGGGGGGTGTGTGTGTGTGTGTGTGTGTGTGTGTGTGTGTGTGTGTGTGTGTGTGTGTGTGTGTGTGTGTGTGTGTGTGTGTGTGTGTGTGTGTGTGTGTGTGTGTGTGTGTGTCCTCTGGCTGCTGTTGGGAGTGCTGCAATGCAGGTGAGCTGTATCCGGTTCCCAGCAGCTGACTGGGGACCTGATACCTGTGCCTTTGGCTCTGTGCCGTCTGCGCTCGCGAACCCTCTCTCTATATCCCGAGTTTTCAAAATAGTTCAGGGTCTCACCAGACTTGGCAAGAAATTAATCACTGTGTCTGACGAAAAGAGATGACACCCCCTGATGGTTTTGAAAGACTCCATCAAAGTGCTGTTAGTTCCTGTAGAGCGACACTTGCGTCTGCTCGATGTCCTTATTGGGAGCATCTGTCTACTCTGCATGGTGATGGATGTGGAGATGGCCCTGTTGTGGAGAGAGGATTTGGAGCACATCTGTAACTGTATGAAGGGGATGTCATGTGAGCCCTGCCAGAGGAAAGAGTTGTAATTTTGGACGGAAGTCTCAGCATTTCCGCTTGGATGAACAGTGAGCACAGGGTTTGGTTGGAGGGGGTGATGGAGAGAGAGAGAGAGAGAAAGAAAGAAAGAAAGAAAGAAAGAAAGAGCGAGGTTGCGTGCAGACAGGGGCCTTTCTTTCGTGTGTGTGCGTGCGTGCGTCAGATTCCACCATGCCTGGGTGGGGGGGTTGGGAACGGTGAGAGAGGTGAGACATGAGACTGCTGCACAGACGCGTGAAAGCTCACGGCTGGAGCAACACGGGCGTGCCTTGGGATGTGCCGGCTTCCACTGCTCAGGGGCGTAGTAGCGACTCAAGAGCCGGGAGGAGCCAGAGAAAGTTGCCTTACAGGATGTAAGGGTCACCGACGGGTTACTCCACTTTTCTCTCTTGTTGTTGCGAGTGCCGTGAAAGTTCAGCAGACTGTCAGAAGTCAACGGCCGAGAGACTGCTGACTAAGGAGCCAGCAGGGGGGTTGGATTGCTTAAAGCTTGAACCCCGCTGTCCTTCTTGTTTGTTGTTTTTGTCCTCTTTCCCAATTTAAGCAAGCCACTTGACGTAGGCCATTTTGTCTCAGCTGCCATGTCTCAACTGCCATGTCTCAACTCCCATGTGTCTCACCCCCGTGTTGTACCGTGTTTGGGGTGGGATCGTCTTTGTTGACTTCCAATTACATTGATTTGCGTTGGCCCAGACTGTGTCTCTCGATAAACACCAGCACAATGGCTCCTTTAGTGAGACTAGAGAGTCTGCAGTCTGTGTGTGACTTGGCAACATGCACAAATATTCCCCCCACTCACAACTCTGACTATCATGTTATCTATACTGCATACTGTCACGGTCTCCTCCATCTTGTGTGTCCCCTCCATGAAAAGCTTGTCACACATACCCCGTTGCCTTGTTGTGTTCCCGCCGCCAAGAGATGATCCCAAGTTAGCACAGGGTTTTACCCTCTCTGGCTCACAAAGCACTCGTTGTTCTCTCTCTCTCTCTCTCTCTCTCTCTCTCTCTCTCTCTCTCTCTCTCTCTCTCTCTCTCTCTCTCTCTCTCTCTCTCTCTCTCTCTCTCTCTCTCTCTCTCTCTCTCTCTCTCTCTCTCTGTCTCTGTCTGATTGGTCTAATCCTCCAGCCCACCCTGGAGCTGTCCTCTGCTTCTTTAGAACGTTAATTTCTCAACGTACTCCTTTAAGGGTTAATATTTCCCAAAGTGTATTCTTTGAGTTGCTTTGCGGTTACAACAAACGTTCAGTAAAGAATCTGTTATGAAATTACATTGCCAAACTTGTTTCTTTGATGATGACAAACCATGTCTGAAATTTCGCCCCCTTTTGAGGGTTTTGTGATGCTCCAGTGAATAGATATATTGAATGGCATCTGTAAAGAGCAAACATATCACAGAACCAATGATACATTAATTAGCTGCCCTAAACAATTTTTTTTTTTTTCGAGGGACTAATGAGTTCATGTGGCTCGTCTTAACAGTTTTCTTTGTGTTATGTGATGCGGTCTGAAGTGCTATGCTGAGAAGCGTGTGTCCATATCCACTGACATGTGTGTTTTATGCAGGATCAACTCACCACGGAGAGAAACACATGAGGAGACTGAGAGCAGACCGCTGACCAGACACCCGTGACGAGGACCTGTTTCCTTGAACACCAAGACAGATCCCCTCAGGAAAAGAGAGGGAAAAAGGAGAAAGAATAGAAGGGAGTCTATAAAAGGAGACGGTCGTCTCATCATCCAGCGGGTGCCACCGAGGCGAAGTATCAGGTGAGAGTAAGCAGGAGAGGATCGGAGGTACAGGGTAAGGGGTCGGACAGCTCTACCCCCCTCACCCCCCACCCCACCCCACCCCACGCACGAAGAGTGAGATTGTGTGGTTGTCCTCGCCGCCGCTGTTGTTCTAGTGACCGCCATCATGAAGCTGAAGGAGGACATGAGCCCGCTGCTGTTGCAGGTGTTCCGGTCAGTGGTGTGGGTCTACTCGGTCATCACCTTCCTGCCCTGGTACGTGCTCTCGGGCGCCAGCGCTAGCCAACGGCGCGCCAAGCGTCTGAAGGCGCGCACGGTGAGCGGGCGGCCCGCCGGGCCCTACAGGTCGGTCAACAGCGCCCAGCGGCTGGTGTCAGCGCTGCACGAGGGCGTGGACACGCTGGACAAGGTGTTTGAGTACGCGGCGCAGCACTTTCCCCAGCGGGACTGCCTGGGCACACGGGAGCTGCTCAGCGAGGAGGACGAGCTGCAGCCCAACGGCAAAATCTTCAAGAAGGTGAGAGAACGCACACACACAATCTACAAGAGGGTGCGGAGAGAGGGAAACAGGGAACACACACACACACACACTCATACTCACACTCTCAAAATCTACAGTTGGTGAGAAAGATGATAGAGGGGGCTATGCAGGAGAACAGAACTGCACTCTGACAGACACACACACTTGCAAGATACACAGAAAAGTTTTTACTCTAAATTATGCACCAGGTCTCAGTAATGCTTTAAGTAGTTTTTGTTGTAGAAATATAACCCTGCTCCTACACCTTCAACAATGACCGGCACTGGAAATGTGATGCGTGTCCCTAGTCAGTCCCACATTGAACGACAGTGGAAGCTCAAGAATCTCTTAGTTATTTCTTATTGTTACATTTTCTTGGAATATCCGTACATTATCCTTAACTCTAGAAAGGCTGTGACGGGACATGTTGACCGGAAATCTTTATTTTTCAAAAATAGTTCTTTTGGTGAAAGGTCATGGTTGTTGAGAAATTTGATGGTAACCCCTGGTGTGTTTGTTTGTTTGTTTGTGTGTGTGTGTGTGTGTGTGTGTGTAGGTGATCTTGGGGGAGTATCAGTGGATGTCGTATGAGCAGGCGTTCCAGGCGGCGCAGCACTTTGGCAGTGGTCTGGCCTCTCTAGAGCAGAAGCCACTGTGCAACATCGCCATCTTCTGTGAGACACGGGCCGAGTGGATGATCGCTGCCCAGGCCTGCTTCATGTACAACTTCCCCGGTGAGTGACCACGTTAGACCATCCCAGACCCAATCATATCAGAGCGCCCTGTCCTCTAGAGCCGGTCACCAGGGTCTCTGTGGGATGTGCTGGTCCTCCATAGCCAGACATGCAGTATATTAACACAGACTGCCATGGTGAAATCAGGTGGTAAAAACGGCAGAGGCATGGTTGTGACATTAACTGCATTTAAAATTTCCAAGCCAAGCAATACGCCTGCTGAAGTTAGTGCTCAAAATTGCGTTGGCTTGTCCAAAATGACTGGTATATGGGTAGGTTAGAAAGGAGGCTCACAGACAGTGCAAACCTGCCTACCTGTTGCAACGAGGTCTTGTCATCAGAATCTCCCAACCGTAACTATAATTCTGGCAGTTTGTATGTTTCCTCTGGATGACTGGACCTAATAACACAGTTTCTTATTTTCCTCCTCCCACTCCCTTTCTTCCACCACCAAAAGACTCGGGACTGACAACACCAGTATCATTCCTAAATTATTATCAAGCTCTTGATTAGAAGTAGTATATATTGCAAACTGTCTTCAGTGAGCAAGAGTAGTGTGAAGCACTGCTTTGTTGCGTGCTAGCACTGCTTTGTTGACATGTTTTTCCTAGCCTTTATATTGTACAAGTGCCAAAATATGTGCTACTTGACTGTTGGCAGACAGAGTTTGCGTCTGTGTTTAGGGTTCAGGTTCATACCTGGGGAAGGATTGATCGTATCAAATTGGGGAGGACAACAGCATTTGAATCTTGGCAATAAGAAACCTGTAGTAGCTGTAGCTTTTTTTTAGTATAAGTATATATACTTTTTTGATCCTGTGAGGGAAATTTGGTCTCTGCATTTAACCCAATCGGTTAATTAGTGAAACACAAACAGCACACAGTGAACACACAGTGAGGTGAAGCACACACTAATCCCGGCGCAGTGAGCTGCCTGCTTCAACGGCGGCGCTCGGGGAGCAGTGAGGGGTTAGGTGCCTTGCTCAAGGCACTTCAGCCGCGGCCCACTGGTCGGGGCTCGAACCGGCAACCCTCCGGTTACAAGTCCAGAGTGCTAACCAGTGGGCCACGGCTGCCCAAACTCTAGTCCACAAGTTCAATGAGTTCTCTCTAGACTCAATTAAGCATCTTGCCTCCTGAGACTGGTGTGATGGTTTAAGTGCCTCTGTTAATGAGCCACATACCAGATGAATTCAGTCAGACATTAGTTATGTTCATAGCGCTTACCCATGGCACTCATGCATTGATTGAAAGGTGCTGTTCAGTCCCATTTATTTGCAATGTACTTTTTAAATAAAGGGCTTCAGGCAAAACGTTTTTGTGGAGCTTAAAGAATGATGTAACCTTGAAGCATCGTGCAGAGACAGCAGTTCCTTAGGAAAACTTTCATTTAACTTTGTGACTCATACTGGAAGACTCCTCATTCTGGGGCAAGGTTTTGTAACTTGGTGGTTGTGCAACTTTTTGCTTTGCTGGTGTCTAGTCCGTTCTAACTCCACCACTGTCTGTCTGGCCCTTTCCTCTGTTGCCAGTGGTGACGCTGTACTCCACCCTCGGAGGCCCCGCCATTGCTCATGGGCTGAACGAGACTGAGGTCACACACATCATCACCAGCAAGGACCTACTACAGAGCCGACTGAAGGTAGACACACACATATGCACACACATATGCACACACACACACACACACACAGATCACACCTAGTCACACACATACACACACACACACACCACCACACATCACCAGAAGCCATCAGTTCCTCCACATCAGCCAGGTGCAGTGTATGAAGGCCTTGTGTGAAGGCCCCTGTAACTAGAAATAAAGTGACCCAGAGATCAAATGCCCTAGTCATTCTTCAACATGGGAAAGACCAGAGAATACACAATTCAAATGAAGGGAAAGTGTGCCGAACTCTGTAAGTCAGGAAATGAACATAAAGAATATAAGTACTTGCCTGAGATTTGCTTGTCCATGTACTTGCTGTATTTACAGAACTTGCCCATATTTACACTTTAAAAGCGAGTAAGAGGATTGAACTGGATTTACATGAAAGATTTACCTGGAACAAACTTTACTGGATAAGGATCCTTGATTATCTTGCCCCCAAGTACAGTGAGGAGGATGGTAAGAGAGGCAACAAAAAGTCCATAAGGATCACTACCGGAGAGTTACAAAACAAGTAGCAAAGTAGCTAACAGGGCACTGTAGCTAGTTAGCTCGCTAGGTTTAGATAAGCTACAGCTAGATACATTGTGCACAGGTCTCTGGTGGAAGTGGAAGGCCTATGTAATGGACGGAGCCAACAGTGCTCCACAGCAGCAGCAGCCAGGCTCTGCAGTCACCCAGATAAAGCTGAAAATAGCAGAGCAGACTGGGCTAAAGTCTGCCGCTAATAGTATTTCAATAATTAAATGAAGCCCATTTTCACTCAGTCAAAGCTCACTCTGTCTCTCTCTCTAAATCGCTTTCTCTCTCTCTATCTATCTCTCTCTCTATCTATCTCTCTCTCTATCTCTATCTATCTCTATCTATCTATTTATCTATCTATCTGTGTGATCCTGTCTCTGCTCACATTATTAATGCCCCCTCTCTGTCTTTCAATCTTTCTCTCTTGTCTTTTTCTCTGTCTGGGATCCTTTCTCAGGCGATTCTGTTGGACGTTCCCAGGCTGCAGCACATTATTGTGGTGGACAGTAAGCCCACCACCTGGCCAGGAATGCCCAGAGGCATCATGGTCCACAACATGGACGCCGTGCAGGAACTCGGGGCCAAGCCAGAGAACAGTAAGGCCTTCTCCTCCTCTCTTCCTCCTCTTCCTCCTCTCTTCCTCCTCTCCACTCCTCTCTTCCTCCTCTCCCCTCCTCTCTTCCTCCTCTCAGCTCCTCTTTTCCTCCTCTCCACTCTTCTTCTTCCTCTCCCCTCTTTTCTCCCTCCTCCCCTCCTCTCTTCACTCCTCTCTCCTCCTCCTCTCTGCTCCTCTCTGCTCTCCAGCTATATGTGAACAGCTAGTTATTCTGCCCTGAGTGAGTAGTTTGCCTCTTTTAGTGTATTTGTCTGGTTAATTGTGTGCGTGTGTGTGTGTGTGTGTGTGTCTCCCCCATAGTGGCGAAGCCACGTGCCCAGCCGCTGCCGTCGGACATTGCCGTGATCATGTACACAAGCGGCTCCACGGGCATCCCCAAAGGAGTCATGATCTCCCATAGCAACATCATCGCCGGCATCACCGGCATGGCGGAGCGCATCCCTGACCTGGAGTAGGTCCACCTTCTGTCCTCTGACTATTGATAACCTCCTCTACCTTAATCCCTCACTATCTGCCTGTCTGACCCACTCACTCTCTCTCACTCTCTTTCTGTCTCTGTCTAGGTCTCTTTCTTTCTCTCTTTCAAGTTCAAATCCAAGATGCTTCACTGACATAACAAATGGGCACTTGTATAGTCAAAGCAATTACTACATGTAGGATAGGACATTACTTAAGCAATAAGCTCCGAGAGGCCATAGGTTACAGTGATTTTTAGAACAGCTCAGGGGTGTTGTTAGGCATGGCATGTAGGTTACGTACTCAAGTGGCTTATTGCTTTTCTAAAACGGTTACTACATATATCTGGCAAGATTTCATAAAATAAAGGAACAGCAACGAGAAATTGAACGATTTATTTATAGATAATCATTCTTCCGCCAAGAAATATTTTTCCTCTATCAGAACGCTTGCCAATGAAAGTCGAAATGCGGGAACTCTAACTTTTGTATCAGTGGTAGCACAGTAATATACAGTAGAATGAAATGCGGTCAACGTATGGGGTTGGACTGGGTTTTACAACGGCATCAAACACGATTCTGTCAATCATAATTAAGGACCGGAACTGTCCGTTTTAGAAAATACAGATACAGAACATGTACACATTGAAGAAACTAAAACACAAATACATACTCAATTCAATTCAAATCAATTCAGAGAACTTTATTAGCATTACAAATCAATTTGTATTTCTCTCTCTCTACTCTCACACATTCTTATTCTCATGCTCTCTCTCTCTCCCCTCATAAGCCTGTAATGCCAGTTGGCATTATGAACTCCCAATTCATGATATTATGATCTTTTCTATTGTTAAGTGAATGAACTCTTGGTAGAGTGCTGAGACAGTGCCTGTGTTTGACTGTGTTGTGTTTTTACTCGGGCAGTGAGAATGACACCTACATCGGGTACCTGCCCCTGGCCCACGTGCTGGAACTAAGTGCTGAGCTGGTCTCTCTGTCTCACGGGTGCCGTATCGGATACTCCTCCCCTCAGACGCTAGCTGACCAGGTGAGTACAAACACACACACACACAAACCACATGGACAGACAGTGTCCAGTCTCTCTCTCTTGTGCTTAGTGTAATCACTGCACAGAGAGCATTTGGCAGGCGTGCCTCGTGGGGATGTTGTGATTGTAAAAGCTGGTTTACTGGCGGCTGTAATCTCTAATCTCCCTGATGGAGAAGGTGCAAGTGTCCGGGCCGCCCATTACATCTGCTAAGAGCTCCGGCACTCTACTCCACTGCACTCCATCCCACTCCACTCCACTCCACTCGCGCACTGACTGGCTTAATCAGGGGACGCCGACTGCTCTGAGATCAGGGCAGCTCAGTCCTATATTCAGGCTAAAAGCTAAAAAAAGACTAACTGATCTGGGAGCTGTTTGAGTTGTGGCCTGCAATTAAGTTTTAAGAGTGTCTGCACTGCACTGACCTGCTGACCTCAACCATGTTGTAGTACTCATACCTGGAATTGTGAATACTCTTTGTCAATTATTTGATGTTAACTGCATTTCGTTGACTCTGTACCTGTGCTATGCACAGTGATAAAGTTGACCTAATAAATGTCAACACACTGACTGATTGATGAACTGTAAATGGCTGATCTTCCCTGTTCAGTTTTGGCCTGCACAGTGAAGAGCTCAGGGCTTGCTTGGTATGCTGGGGCCTGAGGCAACCACTCTCCTGTAGCGCTCAAATGGGAGCCTACTTTCCTACAACCACCCAGATTTTGGAGAGAGTGTTTCAAAAGTGCACTCCACAGATGTGCCAATAGGGCTTGTGTAACATGAGTCTAAAGCAGCAACTGAAGCCAACCAGCTTTGAGAAACACTAAACCCTCATAATTGCTAAGACAAAGTAAAACTGCTCAACAAAAAAGTATGAAGATGGCACAGAGATAGCTATGAAGAAATGGAGAGATGGATATAACGTCAGTCATTGTAAAGTGGCTTGTTCTGTTTAAGATCATTGCAACCCAGGCCTCTCTGTCATCTCATGCTTGTTTAAGGACTATAAACTGATTATATTGATATATGATCCATTAAATGCACCCACGGACTTAATTTCCGTTGTTTTAGATCTTTGGCGCCTAGTCTAGTATGATAAGACTTCTGATTATTATTGAAGGCCAAGACCACACATGTGCTTATCATTGCTCCAGAGATTAGCGCCTTATTGGTTATGGTATAAGGCAAACGGTTCTTCTCTGCATTCAGAGTAGTGTAGCCTCTTCTCACAGTTGAGGCTTCATGATTGATGGTGGTTTGGTTTTGGTTAGATGTGTGCTTGTTTCAAGTTCTCCCTGCTCACATGGTTGATTTCGGATTTGGTTTTCTTTCAGTGCAGTGTTTTTGTTCCTGTATGCTCATGGTGGATGGTGTTATGGTGTCATGGTTAACAACACCGATGTGTCCAGCTTCTGAAGATGCTTTCCCTGTTCTCATTGTCTCTCTCTCTCTCTCTCTCTCTCTCTCTCTCTCTCTCTCTCTCTCTCTCTCTCTCTCTCTCTCTCTCTCTCTAGTCCACTAAGATAAAGAAGGGCAGTAAGGGGGACACCAGTGTGCTGAAGCCCACCCTGATGGCGGCCGTGCCGGTAAGAGCAGCAGCAGAGGCCAGGCCTCATCCATCACCTGGGGCTGGACACGCGCCCAGTACTCCATCTCTTTGTCACCCACTCACTCACACACTCATACACACACAAACACACTCTCACACACAGCCGAGCTCTCTCCTTCACTTTACCTCTGTTTCCCAACTTGGCTGTTTGCACAAGCTCCTCCGCTAAACACTTTTGGAAATGTCCCTTATCTTCCCACTTCTGCATTTTCGTCCTACTCCCGAGAGTTTGATTGTGAAATATGTTCTCTTTTCTAATTTCTCTCTCTGTGTGTCTCACTCACTTTCTCCTCCTGGTTTCTCTTTCACTCCCTTTCTCTCCTCCTCTTTCTCCCTTCCTCTCTCCTCTCTGCAGGAGATCATGGACCGTATCTACAAGAATGTCATGACTAAGGTGGAGGAGATGAGCAGTGTCCAGCGCAGTCTCTTCGTGCTCGCCTACAACTACAAGATGGAGCAGATCTCCAAAGGCTACGGCACGCCGCTCTGTGACCGGTATGCTCTCAGCTGCAACACGATCAGTCAATCAACCTGTCAATCAATTAATTAGCCTATCAATGTCTAAACCATTTACTCTATTGATCTATCTGTCTCCACCACTCCAGTTATATGTTGGACTGTCAGTCTGTCTGTTTGTATCAGTTTATCTCCTATGTATTTTTATATCATATTGTTGTTGACCGATGTGTGTATGTATGTGTGTGTGTGTGTGTGTGTATATATATATATATATTTTACAGTTGTTTAGTAGTTAGGTGTTGAACATGTTCATCTGTAACAAAGCTGTTTAGCAGAGCAGGTTCATGGTTGGGATGTCAGAGGGGATCTGTCTCCTAGTGACGCCACTAGACTAGACTGTCACCACACATCACATAATGTGGTTATGACTACCAGAACCATTTTGGGAGCTAGTGCACCGCTTCGTGAAATGGCTTCCTGGAAAATGCTGTATTTTATTGTTCTATTGCTCGTGTCATATTCTAATTTAGCTGCTTGCGTCGGTGTTTATTCATTTGATTATTTCTGGTGCTTGTTGTTGATGTGGGTAGTGGAACCGTGAGGACCAAGGCCGAGGACGGTTGACTGTAGAGGAGGACTGTGTGAATGCAGCATAGGTCTCAGGCTCCACAGCTGTTCAGAGTTTGAGTGGTTACTGAGCTGTTATTTTGAGTGGTTGTTGCTGTTCCGCCATGACAGTTCTGTCTTTAGTCTCTGTCACACTCTTCCATCTGCCAATGATTTTCTGCTGTTTTGCTATTGCTTTTACCCAGTGACACACACACACCCTCACATGCCAACGCACACACACACACACACACACACAGAAGTACCGTCATCGCTGCCTCCATCACTTTTCTTACCCCCTGCTTCTTCCAGTCAGCTAGATAAGAACCACACTAGTCACTGTGTCACTACATAGTTGTTTATGTGGTCATTCCTGTTACGCCATGAGGGCGCTTTCCGTGTCATCACACTCCAACCTCCCCAACCCTATTCCCACAGCTTCCAGCTGCCTGCTGTTCAACAAGGCGGGGATGTGTGCATCCTCACAGCTCCACACCTAGTCACTGCTGTTTTGGTTGGTTTAACCATCACGGCAACATCACACCCTGTCAACATACACACACTCACTAGCACACACACACACACACATGCTCGTGCACACACACACACACACACACACACACACACACACACACACACACACACACACAGATACCTTTCATCTCACTCTCATTTCAGTTCAACAAGGATGGGAAATGCATCCTTGGTTTTTTAATCATCACTGGGTAGGGACCACTGGTTATAGGTGCTATTTGTCCCTGTTACATGACTTGCCCTGAGATGACACCCTTACCCTCCACCCCCCCTTTAGTTTGGTGTTAAAGTCACATCACTCTTTTTTTTGTTTTGGGTTCCCCATCATGGTTCTTGGCCTGTTATAAGCCTCTGATGCTTACGTCCTGGTATTGCAATGGGTTCATGTTTCTTTTGCTCTTTTTCTTTATGCTGATGACTGGTCAGTTTATGGCCTGGACTCTTGGTAATGTCCATATCAGCCGTTAGTCCTGTAGACTCATTTGATTATGCAACATTTTTTATGTTTTATGCAAAGTATACCTTCTGAATGTACCATAAACAAATGTTCCCTGTGTGTGTGTGTGTGTGTGTGGTCCAGGCTGGTGTTTAATAAGGTACGCTCTCTGCTTGGGGGGAACACGCGTCTGCTGCTGTCGGGCGGAGCGCCCCTCTCGGCCGCCACACAGCGCTTCATGAACATCTGTTTCTGCTGCCCCGTGGGACAGGGCTACGGCCTCACCGAGACCTGTGGAGCGGGCACCATCAGCGAGAGTAAGCGCACGCACACACACACACACACACACACACACACACCTCATATCAAAGCCTTGTCCATTTTGGTCTCTAGCCTTGGATAGAGGAAAAGAAGCGTTGTATGTTCTTCTACATACATATTTTAACACCTTCGACTGAACAGCCTTCTTCAGGTGTTCAAAACAAAAAGATACAACCCAGCTTTAACTGGGCTCACGATTCCTCGCAAAGCCAGGTTTAGGTGCCATCTTACCTCATGAGTCATTCCTAGAACATAAACAAACTGGTTCCGGAAAAGTATTCAATATCCAAATTCCTCTTAGCCACGTTCCCCTCAGGGTTTTTCAGCCATGAGCCCACAGCCTCTGGATGAAGTTTATTTAGTGCTAAACATAATGAAATAAACAAGGTTGGAGGGAGGGGGTGAAGGTTTGTGCCAGAAGAGGCGTTAGGAGAATGAGTCTTGTGAGACTTGTTTATTGATATAGCATAATTCAGACTTAATGCTAATTGAAAGAGCTTTACAAATAAGCAGTTAACGAGGGCAAAGTTCATTAAAGCAGTTAAATTAATAATATATAGATAATAAGGATACTAAGGAAGGAAGGAAGCAGGAGACTCCTTATCCAACCCCACAGTGTGGGTAGTAACTAATGACTATCTGAGTCTGATAAGAAGAGCGTGTCTGACCTCAGCCGGAAGCACAATGCAAACATTAGAGCCATGGAACCATGGGAATGAACAATGCTGTTGTGTGCCAGGGAGATAAGCAAACCACATCATTGAGCGTTGCCAGGTTGAATATGTGTTTGATTGTACTGATTGTGTGTGTGTGTGTGTGTGTGTGTGTGTGTGTGTGTGTGTGTGTGTACACAGTGTGTGACTTCAGCACAGGAAGGGTGGGGGCGCCACTGGTCTGCTCTGAGATCAAACTGAAGGACTGGGAAGAGGGTGAGTAGCAGTATTGTGTGGTGGTTGGGCGAAGGTCATTTCTGTCTTTGTAACTATGCAAGGTGTTGAAGGTCCTTTTCTTTTCTTTTTCTGTCGAAACTGAACAGTGTACAACACATTCTGAGCAGCTGAGCGAAGCTATGGAATGCAATTTAAAAAAAGGGCAAAAAATTGCCCTGTACATCCCCCCCTTCTTTCCCCATTTTTTAAATATTTGTGATGTTTTTGGTCATTTAACAGTTTGCTTTGTCTTCCAGGAGGTTACTATAGCACTGACAAACCCAACCCACGAGGGGAGATCCTGATCGGGGGCCCAAATGTTGCCATGGGTTACTACAAGAACGAGGCCAAGAAAGTGGAGGACTTTTTTGTTGATGAGAATGGCCAGCGCTGGTTCTGTACGGGAGACATCGGGGAGTTCCACCCCGACGGATGCCTCAAGATCATCGGTGAGTGGAGCAGGACTCTCTTCAAAGGAGTGTTTTCAGGGTCATACAGAGCTCGTCCACTAGGGCGTGCTATAACACCAAAATGTAGGAAAAATCAAAACATGGCAATTAACTTCGACTGATTGTGTGTGATCAGACCGCAAGAAGGACCTTGTAAAGCTGCAGGCTGGAGAGTACGTATCTCTGGGAAAGGTGGAAGCCGTGTTGAAAAACTGCCCCCTCATTGACAACATCTGTGCCTATGCGAACAGGTAAGGAGACCGACACACACACACACACACACACACACACACACACACACACGCACGCGCCCACAAAAACCTCCAATGCCTTACAGTCGCACATTCCAAGCAACTGTCCAACTCCATCCCTTCTCTCTCTTCCCTAGTGACCAGTCGTACGTCATCAGTTTCGTGGTGCCCAACCAGAAGCAGCTGACGTCACTGGCGGAGCAGAGCGGTGTGCGGGGCTCGTGGGAGGAGGTGTGCAACAGCCCCGTCATGGAGAAGGAAGTCTTGCGCGTCATCACCGACGCCGCCGTCACAGGTACCTATCCCAGAGTACACTGCAGCAGCCCTGCGGCTACTCTGCTCTCTCTGGTCCGTTAGTTCAGTCACAAGGTCACTTGTTGGGAACTTGTAGCCCTCAACTGTGGCGATAAAATGCAGACCAAGTGTCTCTGAGGGTGAATGTGTTCTGAAAACATACTTCATCAGTTCAGACCTATGGCTTTGTTTAAGCTCAGTCAAGGACTCCAAACAAGGGTTTTACAGATGATTAAAAAAAGCAGGCCAGACAAAACCCCTATATTCTCTGACTGGACACACATCGTCGGACAGCTTACTGAAATGAAACAACTAAGCGTACCGTCTAAAACCTTTACACAGCTCGACAAAAACCACCACTCCCTTTCGGTCTTTCCTATTTGAGTGTGCACCACTGCTCTTAGCCCTCCCCATTCCCCCACGCTGGGCCCCAGAAATAACCGTGTGGGTGTGAGCTCCTGCCGGCGCTGCTGTGTAGTGTACTTCATGTGGAGTGCTGTGTGATCATGACCGTGTGTGTCTGCACAGCCCCTCACAGCACAGAGCACCTCAGACTATGCTGCTGTGCGCACTGCCGTTCACTTTTGAATGTTTTTAACCCTTAAAGGAGTACCGTCACACCGGTGTGATGGGAATGTTGAGAAATGAACGTTCTAAAGAATATCTGGGTTCATTGAATTCAACATAGAATTTTAGAACCTTCAATTGTTGCGGAACTTAGAATGTTCAAAAACCTACACCTTTAAGGGTTAAATGAAAATTCTTTCATATAGTAACTAGGTTTTTATTTTTTTTTTTTTATATCTGTGATCGTGAGTCATGGTAGTCTTAAAACTATTTCAGATTCTTGAGACTGTGCTGTGTGTTGTGTGATTTGTGTTTTCTTGTTTACCATTTCACATTTGGACCTCTGTGGATCACTGTGATGATGACTGTGACCAATCATGATGGTGTTTCCTTTTTATTCGCACAGCAAACATGGAGCGCTTTGAGATCCCCAAGAAGATCCGCCTGAGCGCCGAGCCCTGGACCCCGGAGACGGGCCTGGTGACCGACGCCTTCAAGCTCAAACGCAAAGAGCTGAAGTCCCACTACCAGGACGACATCGAGAGGATGTATGGGGGCAAGTGACGCTGGCGCACGGTGGGGGAAGTCTTCTCCACACAGCACCTCTGCCCCACCCTGGTGTAAGGAGAGCCACACACACACACACACACACACACACACACACACACACACACACACTTTCTCCTCCTCCTCCTCGTCCTCCTTATTCCTCGAACTTGGACTGGACCAGTGACCGTGACAGGGGAAAGAGTAGGAGTTACTTGAATCCGTGGAAAACACAGTTACTTCGTGAACTAGGGGAGAGAGCGAGAGAGAGAGAGAGACAGACAGAGAGTCAGAGGTTGAGAGAAAGCCAGAGAGAGCAAGAGAGAGAGACAGAATGATGGAGAAAAAAAGAGGGAGAAGCTGTAGCCTAGCACCCCCCGCCCCCTTTGAGTGGGATGTTTGTCGCTCAAACGGACGTCTCCAGGCAGCCGTGTGGCCAGACGGCTGAGTCATTCGCACCTCGTCCTGCTTTCTCTCTCTTTTGGTTTTGCTGTTCTCGTTAAAAAAGGATGTGGAGTCTTGACTGCCCCCCCTCCTTCTCTGTCTCGTTGGTTCCTTCTTTCTTTTCTTCCCCAGATGGATTTTCTTTCCCTTCTTTTTTCCCTTCTTTTTTCCATTTTCTCTTTTCCACTATTGAGCATGTGCAGGGAAAAAGATGAGTTTATTCATTGTTGTTTTTGTTTTTTTACTTTGTTTGACGGTTATGCTTTTTGTGTTTATGTTTATTTGTTTGTTTATTTTGCTTTGTTTTGGTGTATGCATTACACATGTCGGTGAGTCTTTTGTTCGCTTGAACAGCACCAGGTGATGGCACCTTTTGGAAAAGCCCTGATCTGCCCTCATCAGGCATGAATGGCCTCCTCCATCATTAATCATTATTTTTTCTCCTTTTTCTTTATTTCTTTCTTTCTTTCTTTCTCTCTCTCTTTTTCTCTCTCTCTCTCTCTCTCCATTCTGTTACTCTCCCAATCGTTTTTCGCCGACCTGTATACCCTCCCAAAGGCTGTTAATACTTCTGCTTGTTTCACTCTGTTTTGTTCTCTTGTTCTCTGTACGCTGTACTGTTTACTGACTGTTCTGATAATAGTAAATAATAATATGCTAAGTTGCTGTACTATAACATTGTACCATACTGTGCACTCCCGTGCTTGCATATGAAGGAGTCTATGTGCCTGAGGGGGACAGGGAACTCACTGGGACTGATGGCCACGTTGCCATGACGATGGCAGGTCACCAACTCTATTATGCCTGGACTCAAGTGACATACAGAGAGCATTATGAAGATTACTTAGGACAAACCAGCAGGAATCAAGCCCCCCCCCCCCCCCCCCCCTTGCCACCAAGCTGATGACATTTGCATAGTAAGGTGTGATTGTGTGTATCTGTCTGCGTGCCTTTGCGTCTATCAGTCTGTGTATGTGTCTGTGAGTGGAAACACGAATTGCGAATTGAAGTAAATCCTT
This sequence comes from Alosa sapidissima, assembly GCF_018492685.1. Lineage (NCBI taxonomy): Eukaryota > Metazoa > Chordata > Actinopteri > Clupeiformes > Clupeidae > Alosa > Alosa sapidissima. The sequence goes on along the minus strand of NC_055957.1, from coordinate 27,391,900 downwards.
TTGTGTGTCTGTGTGTGAGTATATGCAGGTGTGGGTCACTAGACCCACTCTTTGAAGTGTGTGTGTGTGTGTGTGTGAGCATTTGTCAGCCAATGTTAACTCACTATGGTTCCTCATGTAACTGAAATATCCTCAATCTCCTTGTGACTTACGTCCCAAAATGGGTACACAGGTCACACAAAAATGTAAACAAAACAATTTTCTTTACATTTTCCATCTGTTCATAAGTCTTTAAATGTATTTCTGAACATGATGCCATGTATTCTGTAACCAGTGACCAATGTATTGCATGGATATTTGCAAGGGAACAAATTGTTGTAGAATAAACTGATAGACATTTTTGTCCATTCTAGAGATGTTTTAAGGATTGTCATTACTTGCGTATGTACAGAAAGCATACCCTAGATATTCTTTTTAGCCATCGAAAACTCGTTCTTAATAGTTCTCATATGTCGAGAAACAGTTCGTACCATCTACAAATACAAAAAGTTTAATTTTGAATGTGCAATATACCAAATTGTGTAATGGAAGCGCACACATAGACCCACTAAAGGCATGAATGTCTAGAGTGTTTTTAAAACAAATATTTCTTCAAATGAAAGTGGGCGTTAGGAACTCCTGACTAGTGTAGCCTTATCCCGGGGTGTTGAACATGTACTGTGTGAGATGTCAATGGGCCTGTCTTGTTTTTACTACTAGATTTTGTCATTATTTTATCTGTGCATGGTTGAAATGCAATGAAATTGGGGAGGGGCTTTCAACACACACACCAAGCTTTTATGAAGTGGTGGTGATCAGTATAAGATTTGATCAGGTGGTCCACGGTTTGGTATGTGGGTATATGGGCTGGTGAAGAGTTGGTTGGACCCAAGCGCTACACATTTGAGTTGGATGTATTGAATTGATTAAGTGCTCTAATGTTCCTGAGTTGGGGCATATATCGGGAATATTCCACACAAAAGCTTGTACATAAGACAAGTTTATTTACTTGTAGTTGTTCCATATCTTCTCTGGTTTAGTAAATATAAACATTTAATAGGTAAATACACTTAATCTAAAGCTATAATATTGATGTAACTCCAGGAAAATCATCAAGCATTCTCTCTACTGAACCGACCCTTTCACTCGCTAAACGTAAGAGAACAGAAAACATTACTTTCCCACCCTGGATGCCAGTGGACTGTGGACTGGCTCCAGGACCTGGTCCTGCGGTCGGCTCCAGGGCCGACTGGTCATCTGGGGTCAGGGCTCACTCTTCAGCTCCTTTGGCTTTTTCCGCTTGTCTCTTTCACCCCCTACTGATTTGAAGGTCAGAGATTGGGGATGCAAACGATACTTCCGCTACACTAATGTTGCTTTCTACGGACAGAGAGAGAGAGGGGTGGGGTGGGAGCCTTTCTGCTTTACCCACCCACATGGTTGTTTTTAATGTGTGTATGTGTTTTTTTGAGTGTTTATTTGTTTTGTTTGCTTTTTTTATTCGGGGTCAATAAAAGATTATGAATTTGATGAGGAGGACACTTGTCAGGTCATTTCCTTCTGTCCTCTCCTCCTCTCTGTGTAAGCGCCGGAGGGCATGGCTTGCCTTCTGTCCTCGGTTGAGATCTCCTAGGAGTCTGTACACTACCTGTCTGTCTGTGTGACTGTCTATGTCCGTCTGTGTGTGAAGGCTATGCATGACGGCTACTAGGCTCTCCCTGTCAGACACAACCGAATCTGCTGCTATGGATGCAGTTCTGAGACTCTTTTTGTTCTGTTTTGTTTTGTTTCACTCTAGGGTTAGCTTCTCTTTCCTCACTATTGTAAATATCTTTCGGGGATGAATGATCAAATTGCAAATACCTGATGTACACGTGTAATACCTCTTTTGACACTATTTGATCTTTTTTGTTTGTTTATTGACCAGTTTATGGGTCCCTCCTTTTATGTTTTATGCAAAGTTTTACTGCCTTGTGACAGGCTCTTGCTACTTTATTTATTTGTAATTTGGCCTTGAAAGTTATGTCATGACAATTAAAGTTTGTGACTGTTGTAAAAAAAAAATCATCAATTGGATTATTTATTTCAGTCAGTGATGGTTTTTCTACTTCTTCTGCTGTGGAACTTGACACATTTGCATTTATTAGCCCCCTCGAGCCTTATTCATGGTGCCAACACAATCAGAGGGGACACCTTTCCTCCAGAGGGGGGCACTGTTGCGCAACTATTTCGAGCGCTTTACAGGCACACAAACTGCAACTAAGTTGCTGTTATATGTTAAATGAATTAATTTCTTTATTAATATAAGGAGAAAGAGATATCTGTTGATTAGCGTTCAGGCTGTGAGGAGGTGAAAAGGACGAGGCCTCCATATGACCTACTGACACTGGACCGACTCCTGTAATTGGAGTCTGTGGTTAATCCGTTAAGCGAGGCCAGACTCATCACTGAAATGAAAGGATTCTGCCTTTACCGCCCTATCACCTAGGCTCCAGTCAATAATACCCTGCGTGGCAACAAGGCGCCATAAAGTCAATTATCACTCTCTCTCCGGAAAAGATCACCATGGCAACGAAGGCCGCAGAAGAAATTGTCAATGGCAAGCCCACCTCTGACAGTACACAACAGAACTGCCCTTGGCTTCGCCAAACAAAAAATATGACTCACGCAGTCATGTTTTGGAATGATACAGTCAAGTCAAGTTCTCTTCCCGCAATGAATTATCCATCACAGTGCCTTACATTCTCTTTTTAATTGAATAACTTACCATTGAACACTGTGAAAGACTAGAACCAAAACCTCTACTAAAGTGAATCTTCTTTCATGAGATCTGTTTCCTCCCTCAGCATCACACCTCCCACAAACATACACACACACACACACATAGAGCAGGCCTAATACAAACACACACAACCATTATATGTACACATCAGTCATAAATACACACATGTTGGATAGCAGACACGCAGGCAGAGTGACAGAGAGAATCTTAGAAACAAACACAAATTCAGTCCAGGATAACACAAGCTCCTCAGTATGGTGGGTGAGGCCTGTCTGCAGAGTGCAGTAGCAAGTGCACGGCAACTCCATGAATTGGGAAGATGCAGTGACATGAATGAGTGTGTGTGCATACAGCCTATGACACTGCTAAATCTCTGTCCCTGTTGTCTGCTGGGCTTTTACTTACTCTCCCCTCCCCACACTAAGATGGGATCGTTCCCGTTATAATCACACCCATGCTGTTAAGCAATTTGCATGTGTGCATGTGTTTGTTTTTGTAGTAGTTTGTGGTGTGTGTGTGTGTGTGTGTGTTACATAAGTTATGTATGCATGTTAATGGTGTAGGTTCGGTTGTAGTATGTTTGTATGTGTTTACTTTGTAGCCTGTGAGTGTGTTTTGGTGTGTGTGTGTCTGTCTGTGTGTGTGTGTGTGTGTGTGTGTACACTGAGGTGCTTCTCCTACAGTGCTGTGTTCCTGAGAGGTGAGGTGAGCCAGGATGTGTGAGGTCTGTAATGAGGCAGAAGGCCCTGGAGAGAGAAAAAGAGAGGGAATGAGTGTAAGAGAGAATGAGAGAATTAGGAAAAGACAGAGTCTTTTCCTAATGAGAGAGTATGTGAAAAAATATGTGTGTGTGTGTGTGTGTGTGTGTGTGTGTGTGTGTTTGTGTGTCTGTAAGAAAGAGACAATAAGGGAGAGTGAAAGGAAGAGGGATGGAGGGATGGAGAGAGGGAATGGGATGGATAGGAAAAGAGAGAGAGAATGAGCGAGAGATTGATACGTCTGTCTGATGACTCACCAGCCGTGAGTATTTTTAGCCGGGTGCTGAGGAGAGAGGATGGGGTGGGGGGGGGGGGGGGGGGGCAGCACAGGGGCAAGCACTTTGGGAGCCAGCCAGCCAGCCAGCCAGCCAGCCAGCGCAGTGAGGAACAACAGATAAATATGGGAGACCACCGCGGAGGGAAGGAGAGGAAAATAGAGAAGAAAGGAGTGGAAAAGAAAGGAGAAAAGAGAGGAAAAGAGGATATGGATGGGGGGAGGAGGGAAGCCGGACAAGAATAGACCAAAGAGGTAGAAGAAGAAAAGGGATGGAGGGGAAAAATAAGGAGCAAAATAGATGAGTGGTGAATCAGCCTCCACATTGCACAGTGGGTGTGGCTCATGACCACAGCACTGGAGAACAATGTGCGTGTTACATATGCAGTATATGGAAGCAATGGCTGGACTATGTGTAGATATTTATTTGTGTTCCATTTATTTAGCTGTGTGCATGCATTTGTATGTGTGTGTATATGTGTGTACTACATGTGTGTGTTTGTGTGTGTATGTACAAATGTGTGTGTCAGTGTATGTGTGTGTGTGTGTGTGTGTGAGAGAGAGAGAGAGAGAGAGAGAAAAGTGAAAACAAAATAATATGAAGCTGTACACACACACACACGCTGTGCGCATCAGGGCACTCACCCCGGGTGCCTTTGATTTCACCTTTGGCCTGTGAGCTGCCACCCATCTGACAGACTGTTTCCTGTGTGGTGAGGGCACTGCCCACTGTTTCTCCACACCACGGCCAGAGTGTGTAAGACGCCTCTTCACCTCTAGCTCCCGCTCTCTCTTCCTCCCTCTTTCCTCCCCCTCTCCCTTCTCCCTCTGCCTCTCTTTCCCCTTTCAGTACTTTGGCTTCACTCTTCCTGACTGTCTTCCTCTCTCTCTTCCCCCTCTTTGTCTCTTACCTCCCCAACATCACTCTTTCATGTTTCTCTCTCTCTGTCTCTCTTTGCTTCTCTCTGTTTCTAGATTCTTCTATCCTCTCCTCTCTCCCTTTCTCTATCTCTACCTCTCCCTCTCTCCTTCATCTCTTTCTCCCACTCTCAGCATCTCTCTCTCTCTCTCTCTCTCTTCTCTCTCTCTCTCTCTCTCTCTCTCTCTCTCTCTCTCTATTTCGTTTCTCAGCCATGGTGTGGTTGGCAACACTCTGCCCACGCCCGTGAGGCTCCTGCGTTTTAATGAACACCAAGCCTCCCACTGGGCGCAGGCAGGCAGGCAAAGGTCACTTTCATCTGTCTCCCTGTAAAAATGCCCGCTCGCCCGGCCCCAAACGCAGCAGCACACGGTGCCAGCGCAAACGCGTTGGGTCTGGTCACAGGCGAGAGAGAGAGAGAGAGAGAGAGAGAGAGAGCCTGGCGAGTCCAACGCTTTGACTCATTAGCCGCTATGCCCATGCAGTGCCCACACGGCTGTACTTCCTTACAGAGCAACAGAGGCCACATCTGCGGTGAGACGGTGCTAATTGCCGGTCGTGTTATGAGGCAACCGTACGTTTCACACTAATGGGCAGATTCACACAGGAATTCAAATGAGGTCTGTTCTGGTGCTGTTGGCTTTTTGAGATGTTTGTGACTTGTCAGAGAATGTTGATTGGTGATGTGAACAAAACAATAAAGTAAAGAAAAGAGCAGTTTTTAAAGCTTGAAACATATACCATTGAGTGACAATTATTAACCTTTCTCTCTTGTGGCAATGCAGTTTTTACCTGAGAGACGAACCCCATCTCTCAGGTAAAAACTGCATTGCCACAAGAGAGTAGCACCCCAACACTAGCTGAGGGCAGTCCTTCACTGAAGACAAATACCCCATTAAATACACAGTCACACACACACACACACACACAAACACACACACACACACACACACACACACACACACACACACACACACACACACACACACACACACACACACACACACACACACACACACACACACACAGTCCCACAGTCCCACAGTCCCACACAGTCCTCTCGCTGAAGACAAAGACCCATTAAAGATGCTTGGCTAAAGGCATGGCGGCACAACCCACTCCGGCTTGTGTATACGTAAGAGAGTGCGTCACTCATCAAGAGCCGAGATGACTCATACAGAGTCAAGGTGAGCATGCAAGAATGGCTGAGGAGAGAGGGAGTGGTGCAAAAGAAAGAGAAAGACAGAAATAGAGAAAGGATGGGTGGAAGAGTGAGGGGAAAAAAAGACTCTGGGGCCAGTGTGGAAGGTACAGACAGGTGTGGGATGGAGCACCAACAGCGAAAGCCAAACACGGCCCTCCAATGGACAGCTTCATAGGAGGGAGGCCAGATAAAAGAAATGAGGTTTGATCATAACTGACAGATATGAACAGAGCAGAGAGAAAGTGAGAGAGAGAGAATGAGATTAAGATGAGTTTGGGTTGATTAAAAGACAGAGAGAGAGAAAGAAAGAAAGAAAAAGACAGATGGGAATACAAGGGAGAAGAAGAGGCAGGAAAGAGGGAAAGATGAAATGGAGATAAAAGAGAGAAAGAGATGGGGTAAAAAAGTGAAAGACAGAGAGAGAGAGAGAGAGAGAGAGAGAGAGTTTTAAGAGCAGGCGTGTGGCTGTAGACCACAAAATAATTGCAATCGAAATCGAAGTCACTGACAAGCGTGTCTCCATATTTGTTCTCTCTAATGAGAGTCCTAATGTGCTGGGGAATCTCCTGAGTGAGATGTCATGTCTCCACTCCTCTCCTCTCCTCCTCCTCTCCTCTCTCCTCCTCCTCCTCCTTGTGGAGGAGGCCTAAACGTCAGCACACGCTAACTGGAGACAGAGACAGAGGGAGGGGTGGCAGAGGTAGAGAAAAGGAAAGAGTTCTACACATGTAGAAATACAGAGAGAGAGGGGGGTATAGAAGGGGAAAAGAGAGAGGAGAGAGCAAGAGAGAAAGAGGCGGCTAGCCACACATAGCTGCACTATTAGCAGCCTGCTTCTCATTAGGTAGACACCTGTGACAGCTCTGATCACCTCCCCTTCCAGAGAGGGGGGTGGGGGGGATCACCATGGTGACGACGGTGGAAAAAGATGCCGCACCATGACAACAGCGAGCTGGCTCTCTGGAGTGTGGCAGAGCTGCAGTGAGTGAGTCAGTTGTGGGCTGTTCAAAAGTGTGTTAAATACAAACTGTGTGTGTGTGTGTGTGTGTGTGTGTGTGTGTGTGTGTGTGTGTGTGTGTGTGTGTGTGTGTGTGTGTGTTGTGAGAGGATGAGTACGTAGGTTAAAGCCCTCTGGAGGAATGTGTGTGGGGGTCCACTGACGCTGAGAGTGTGTCATCCTCTCCTCTGCTGAATGTGTGTGAGCTGGCCTCTCTCCTCCCCTCCCCCCCTCCGTGAGTCAGGCCTGCAGGGTCCTTAAGACAGACTGGTTAAGAGCGGACCCTGAGGTCCAACATCCAAGAGGATAATTGGGTAGAGGTCCATGTCGGAGGACACTTCACAAAGACCAGCACTCAATCACAGCACTCAACCTCCCACTCCACCGCACTAATAACAACTATTATATCCTTACTCTCTCCGACACACACACACACACACACACACACACACACACACACACACACACACACACACATACATATTTTCTTCTGTTACCTTGTTTGTTTATCTATCTATCTATCTATCTATCTATCTATCTATCTATCTATCTATCTATCAGTCTCACTCTGATCATCTTTTTTTCCATCTCTCTCCCACCCACATGCCAGTCAGAGACGACATGCTGAAGGGCAAACTCCTGACTGAGTGATGCGTCTGGCCAGCCAGGCTGTTCACAGTTTTTCGCTTTGGTGCATTTCTCAGATCAGAACTGAAATTCTTAAAAATACTAGTCCAATCTCCACATCATCTAATCACTTGTGTACATCATAAAAACAATCTCCTTATTTTTTTTAACAAACAGCAATTGATTTTGTGCATCCTTGCAATTGATTGTGTATAATTGTCTCCTGTTTTTTACATCAATTGCTCATGGCATTTTGACCATCTTGTTCATAATAGTGACACATGAACTTGTAATTCTTATGACACTGACATGTTTATTGGCTTAAATATTTGCTTTTGAGAAATATGACAGCATTTAAGCATGTCACAAGCTATTACAGGTAATTCACTGTGATGCTCTTGGCACAAACTGTTTTGAGAAATGCAGTTACTGTGGTGTAAATGTTGAGAATGGTTTGAGAAATGCACCAAAGGTGACAGAAAAACTGTAACAGCACAGCCTCATCACATACAGAGGAACAAGGAAGGAACGAAAAGCAAGAACGCCAGAATGACGACACGAAAAGGAAGGAAAGAAAGAAAGAGATGGATGAGAAGCTGTAATGGAACAGTGAGGGTTGGCAGGGTGTAGAGGCGGTGCCTCAACTTCATGCCCAGGAAGCACTCTCTTCATTAAGCACTCATTTGCATAAACATACACACACACAAACACACACTGACACGGTGCCAGCCGTTTCTGCTTCTCCAGTGATTCACGGCTGTTGCGGAAGCGTACAAAGCTGAACTCCTCCCGGGATAATTGATGTTTTTTGGAGGAGTATAATCAAATCAGCTCGTCCCCACAACCAGGCCAAGCATGTAATCTGGCCTGTCAAGCTGTCCAATGTCTACAGAGAGGAGAAGAGGCAGCTGATGGATGAGAGTAATGCTTTGCATTTTTGTTATTCTGGGCGGCTCAGACTCATTATCTTTCCACATCCACTGGCTGCCCACGGTGCTGCCAAAACACACACCCACGGCTGCCCGGCCATAGACGCACACCGCTCAAATGAAACAGTACGGCTACGTAATTATGTTAGTACACAGGCCATTGTAACAGCCAGAGAAAACAAACAATAAGAGGATCAGTGCCAAGTTGCACAGAAACACCACTTATTTTGTTGCCACCATTAATTGCACATCCATAAGTATCTTCCTGCACCCTGGACGAGCTGTGACAGCCAGCTCCATCTGCCGAGCCGCTCCGCTCCACGTCAAGAGCCTCCGCCCACACGCTGTGTCCCACCAAGCACATCTGTTACAGTCAACAAACACATCACACCAACCAACTCCCTCAGCCAGCCAGCCAACCCCCAGCAGTGGGGGGATATTTTTAGCATACGCGTGAGAGTGAGAGTGAGAGAGAGTGAGAGAGAGAGAGAGAGAGAGAGAGAGAGAGAGAGAGAGGGGGGAAGAGGGAGACAGAGAGTGAGAGAGAGAAAGAGAGAGAGAGAGACAGAGGCAGTCTTCATTTCTGTCAGGGAGTATCCACCATGGAGCACCATCAGCATCATCCTGTTGAAGGAGGACTCTGTGACAAACAAAGCACAGATCTGCAGGGCCAAGTGTGGGCCAGGTGTGGGCCGGAACTGATCTGGGATCAGAACAAATCTGGCCGCTGCTGCTGCTGCTGCTGCTGCTGCTGCTGTGTTGTGCAGAGCAACGAGAGATGCTGTTAACTTGGGGGCGTATATGGATGTGGTTTTATTTCTCATAGCAGTGGTGCATGTCTATTCATCCAGTTTTCCTCAAATACTTGCCATCAATCACTTGTTAATGTAGATTTATAGGCACAGCAGATATATGTAAAGGTAACAAATGATATCAGTTGATTTCCTTTCATATACTTCATCCCATTTTGAGTTCTGTATGTGTGTGTGTGTGTGTGCGTGTGCGTGTGCGTGTGTGTGTGTGTGTGTGTGTGTGTGTGTGTGTGTGTGTGTGTGTGTGCTGGTGTATGTGTATGGCATCTGCTATTACATCTGCAGACGTCACTTGCTTAATCAATAAAATTGATTCTAGAATTGTATGTTGAACCAACTGAGAAGGTTTTGTGGTGATACATTCTATTTCTGTCTCTCAGACATATGAGGTAGAAAACAGTGAGCTGTTTTGCTGATGTCATCGTCTGTGGCCAGTCAAGACAGGGAACAGATATTTTTATGAATGAAGTGAACAAGTCCGCGTGTGTACGTGTATCAGCAAAAGGTAATGAGTGGAACTGGCAGGCAGTGACAGAGTGAGTGAATGTGTGTGTGTGTGTGTGTGTGTGTGAGAGAGATACTGTATATACAGAAAGAGAGAAAGAGAGAGAGACAGAGAGAAAGAACAAGTAATTGTGAAAGAAGGAAAGAGAGGGGCAGAAAGGAGAGAGGAAGAGAGCAAGACAGAGAGGATAAAGAGCGGAAGAGGGAAAGCTCCTTTAAAATCCACAGTTCCATCCCTCTTTCTACACACACACACACACACACACACACACACACACACACCACACACACACGCACACGCACACGCACACACACACGCACACACACCACACACACACGCACACGCACACCACACACACACGCACACGCACACGCACACACACACGCACACACCTACACGTGATCAATGTGCTCACGTCAACACGCTCTCCTTTCCATGCCTGCCTCCCCACAGTCCTGTCAGCTGACTGTTCTCCTCACCACATCAAAAGCCCACCAACACCAGGCACATCAGTTTAGACCACTGTAACCACTGTCTGATGCCCAATGGATGAGTTATTCTGGCACATGAAGGCGAGAGATGCTGTTCATGCACAGTACAAAAGATCAAGGCGCAAAAGGTTTAAACTGAAATACTATATATAAATACAGTGAGCAGCTGTATCTTGGACTGCCTGACTTCTGTTGGACCTTGTTGTTATGAATAGCATCAAAGGAGACTGATGGTAGAAGACCTAGGAGGTGATATCCTCTGATTGTCTCCCAGTGGTCTGGACAATTTAATACTCAAAGCAAAACAGTTGTGGAAATGCTGTCTGTCTCAGCCTAAAGACGAATTAGCAAGGGCTTAGGTCACTTTTAATTAATTAATATTACATCAATTATTAACAAGATTATTAATCACGGTAGGCCTATCTTAAAACAAGGCTTTTGGAAGAGTCATAGAGGGAGCAAGGATAATCCGAACTCTCAGCGGCGCTAAGAAACAGATCGATGACGGCGTTGTGAGATTCCCTGGAGGGGACTTGAGAACCGTGGCCATCACAAGGGCGTTTATCAATGGCATCTCTCTGCAGAGGAAAGATCTGCGACAGCGATTCAGTCCCACTGTGCGGATTTAGCGTGTGAGTCATCGCCGGCGGTTTTAACTCTATAGTACCCGCGGGCCATGGTGATTGTGGTTTTGCTGTAAGATAGTACGTATCTGTGTATGATATGTATTTATATGTAATGTATGAATGAAATTCAAAATGATAGCTTGATTTAGCCAAACTCCTTGATTTATCAGACTCCTTGCAAGAAACACAGCATGGAGCTCTCCGAAACACAACGTAGACAAGGCTACCCACACTCGGTGGACACCAGACCCAATAAAAATAGAAACCTAAACTAAGGCATAACAATATGGGGGGAAAACAAACATTACTTCCAATGGAGCAAGTCAACTAGGCTACAACATTCACGGACATGCACTGAAATCTAATTTAAATGTCGTGTAGCAAAATAAGGTCCAACATTTGTAGGCCACATGGATAACGGATGTAGACTATAGACCACCCAGACAAGTGGAACAGTTCAAATAAGATTGGTTTTCCTTTTCGTGACCTATCACAGGCATAAATCATTAATATGGATATGCAAGCGCCGGTTATTGCGTGTGTTTCGGTGACGCACGAGTCAGGTGTTGCCTCATATAGCGGAGGGAGCTGTCCGGGTGCTGAAACCAAACAGCAGCGCGTTCGCATAGAAAGAGGAGATGCTATACATGTTTACGACTGTCATCTGAGCTATTTTGCAAAAAGGTAAAGAGCTTTTTGACTGTCACTAGTCAAACCAATGCACGACAACACTCGTAATATTCTTATAGCTTTGTATTTTGTTACATTGTCTAGATGTGTTGCTTAAATGGGGGTTATTCCTGGTATTCACTGAAATCGTTTCAGAGGGTTAGCTACTCGTTACACCGATGGCTATCGTTGTTTACCTGATTGATGATTTACGAGAGATACGAGCTACAACATATATTTTTTATAACATGGCAGCTTTGTGCCTTTTGGTTAGATTTCAAATGGGTTCAATCAAAGCTGATAGCCACAAGTGAAAAGGTTACCTTGACAACGAGTGGTGACTCACTCGATGGTGTAGGCTAGTCGCTTAAAAAGGTGTTATAACAAAGCCCAACCCCGAATTGATCCAGGACTAGACGCTTAACGTTGCGCCTTTTTGACTTGGTAACTGATTGTCCATCACAACTATCTTTCTAAAAATAAATGCTGTAGATGGGGAATGTATTGTGACTGGATCTAAAAAGTTGTTGCAGTGCATGCTTTATGAGAGTGTTTCTGCTGTTTGACACTAATTGTGGTTATGTCTTCCATTCTTTTCAGGCACTATGCTGCGGTTACCCCCTAAGCTTTCCATAGGAGGAGTGGTTGTTTTGCTCGCACTCCTCCATGCTTGTGCGGTGCAGGGTGCGTCCGTCCGGCATCACCGGCTTAGAGGAGGCGAACAGGGCGCCTACTTTGCTCCAAGCTCCAATATGGTTAAAGCCCTGGAGTACATAGAGAGTCTGAAAGGACGGACAGATGGGCTGGAGAGCCCTACCGCTAACTACGACGAGGTAGACAAGTTCCGCTTCCTGGTGCAGCTTGCTTCTCTTCAGGATGAGAGCGCGCCAGAGCGCGGGGATGACGGCTGGCTGGAAAGCAAAGCTCCGCAGTTGGTGAAAGCGCTGCTGCGAGCGATGGACCAGGCAGGGGGAAACACCGAAACTGCTCCGCCTCAGGCGAGTCGCCCGTCTAAAAACAGACAAAACTCAGATGGTCCTGGGGACTACGGCGGCATGGTGAAACCACACAAAAAGTATCCGCTGATGTTCGAGGATGATGAGAATGTTAGAGATAGTACCTTCAAACGCGCAACAGAAGACCTGGAGGAACAGTATACCCCCCAAAGCCTTGCCAACATGCGTTCTATCTTCGAGGAGCTTGGAAAACTGTCATCTAAAGACCAGAAGCGTGACGACCAGAAGTTCTACAGTAATGACGACGAGGACGAGGATGATGATGACATGTACAGGGTTAGAAATCTTGCGTACGAGGATGTGGCCGGTGGCGAAGACTGGGTGCCGATGGAGGAACAGGTAGAGACGGAAGAGGTGGTCAAGGGCAGCCACGAGGAATTTGACCGCGGTTTAGGAGACAGCGCAGAGGACGTGGAGACCCTTGAGCGACGTGCAAGTCAAGATCCTGACGATGATACGAAGCTTGTGGATTATTACTTCTTAAAAGTCTTGGAAATGACCGACCAAGAACAAAAGCGGGACAGAACCGCGGCTCAAGACAGCAAAAAGAGATTTATTCGACCATCTCTCATCGACCCGCAGGCCATCAACAGGCTGAAAGCGATCTCACTGAAAACGCAGGTCCCGCCCGATGAGCTCATTGAGATGCTGATAACGGGCGAAATCAGAAAACAAGAGCGCCCAGTGGTAGGAGTGGAGAGAAAAACGATGCCTCGCTACAAAGGTAGATTCCCCAAATATTACAATAGACGCCTGCCTGACAAATTCCCTAACTACATCTCACCTGATTTCACAGCTGAGGACATTCTTAATCTCTTAGATAGCCTTGGCAGTCAGAAAACACATTACTCTAAACAAAGACCCTACAAGACCACTGTATCAAGATTTGTCACACCAAGTGGTCATCGTGGGAGCTTGATCATGTCAGAGATGAATAAAGCCCTCAACAAAAGAAATGACGATTACGACGACACAGTGGACGAAGATGAGTTGGCGACGTTTCTTGCTGCAAAAGTACTGACCGAGTACCCCGACACAGAGAATTCCAAACGCTCTCTCCATCCTGAAGTTCAAGAGCAATTTCCATATGAATTGTATGAAGAGGCAATGAAGGACTATTTTGACCAGGTAGACACTGGTAAAAGTGCGCCGGTGAAACGAGATATTGAGGCTAAAGAAGAACCAGAGCCTAAAAAGCTGAACAACGATTCTGCCCTGGAGCCAATAGCTCAACACACGCCGGAGCCAGTTCAGGAGAAGGAACACCGTGCAAAAATAGTGTCAGGAATGTAGACGAGAGAAAGAAGCTGACAGCAACGAATTTGTCCACTGGAGCAGATAGTTAATGTTTCATCACAGAAAAATAACCAGTCTGGTGGAAGTGGTATAGTTTTACATGGAATTTTAAAATATATCTATTGTAAATACAACATAATCCAGTGTCAGAATAAAATGTATCCTATTTTGTCGTGGTCTCTGGATTTGTGGTTTTTATTGTTATAATATGTTCAGCCGAACAAAGAGAATATCCCCCTATTCATACTCTTAATAATACTCTGACTGGCTTGCTGCAATCCTTTCCAATGAAAATTGGCCTCTCTATTTCAATATTAGAATAGATAGGTTGGTGTCCTAGTCATTTTTAAACCATTTTTGTACGTGTTCGAAGATGTGCAAAGACTTAAAGACAAATAAAGCATTACCATTATTTTCTTCTTGTTGTGTTGTGTTAAATTATTGCACATGTTCACCGTCTGAAATGTTGATTCTGTACTAAGAACAAATGTACCATTCTCTGGATAATGTGTCAAAATGTTACTTCCCTTGTGAAAAGTCTCATTCATTTGTCGTCATAACTACTTTGTTCACAATAATGGTTAAATAAAAGCGTGGTCCCACACATAATATGAAAAAGGGGGGCAGCTCAAATGGACTCTAGCATGAAAACCCATATATCTTGAGGGAAGAGAAAAAATTTGTGGTGCAAGATAATTTCTTTAACATGTGAATAAAACATCCACCACACAATTTATCAAAATATGTTTTTATTATACAGTGTCCATGAAAAAAAATCTCTTGTGCTGTAAAATACAGAATTTATGACCATCCACAAAATGAACAAAACAAAAACAATTACAACCAACTAGTCCCTGAGGCACTAGAATGACTCTGTAAAATCTGAATATTTAGCATAAAGTGACATAAACATACATAAAAAGGCACTTGTAATAATCTGACATTAATTTAAATAGATGATTGTCATAATAAAACATCATTATTATAAGAGTAGTAATTATTACATACAGTTAGCTATGATTGTCATCATCACCATGCAATTTTAACTGGCATAACTCTTGGTATCAGTGTCATTGTATGGCTAGTGTCCATATAAATCCCTTTGAAATGAGGAAAGTTGAGCGGATGTATAGAGTGAAGTTATGAGCGACCTACGACTACCTCTTTGGGAACATGGAGAGTCGAGCACATTGTTACACAGAGAAAAGGCAGTGGCGTGTCGAAGGTCAAAGACACACCTGTGCGCATGCTCCATTCACTTCCTGGCTTCATTTCTTCCCCTTTCTCCTGTGCTCTAGAAAGCAGGCTTGCTCATGTACTCCTCCATTGTCTGAAAAGCCAGAGACAAAAATAAAAACACGAAATGCCATTTGTAATCCACTACAAACAGCACCCTCAGTCCAACACATCACACCAGAATACGCGGGGCTTCATGCTCATAGGGTTGAAATGATCTTGGGAGGTGAGAGACGAGACGCTCAGATTGACACTATTGATCTCATCATGCACTGCACTTGTCACGACATGAGTATCCCCACGAGTGGCCTGCCAGCTAACACACAATCTTTTCTTGGGGGGGGGGGGGGGGGTCTAACAGCTGGGAGGTCTTCTACCGCTTCTACCGCACGAGTCATTTGCAAAATAACTGCCGTCCTCTTTAGCCCAGAACTGGCGCCTATCCTCTTTATTACCTACCAAGCCTAATTGGCCTGGTCTGCGGTCATCTCAGCGCCTGCAGTTCTACACATGGACAGGGACTAAGAGCTGTGGTTGGAGAAACAGTGTGGTCAGGCTCCAGATGAGGGATTCTGGACATGTTTTGTTTTGCAAGCATATTGCTATGAAATGCAGCCCAAGGGGGATGTGGACATAGACATTTCAGGAAATGACCAGAAAGCATGAGTAACTATCAAACAACACAGAGGAGCACTTTCTTGTGAGTCACAAAGCCACTGAAAACTTAATTTAAAGTCTGGATCATAACAGCTCAATGCTCTTAAATTTGCAAACATACTCATGTGTCTCCACCAGATATCCAAACGGTTTCCGGAATGCATGTTCAGGTGTAACCATGAGTGAAAACTCCTTATTTTTAACTCCCTCTGCAATGTCTCTGACAGAGCAGGAAGTATGTGGCTGTGGAAATGTACCATCTCAGCCTGTGCACCACATCTGTTTGTTGCCGTAACTGAATTTAGCTCTCAGATGCTCCTGCCCTCCAGAGTCTGTGATACCAACATCTCGGCAACTAACTATTGGAAACAGAACCCTCTGTTATAACACTAACAGAGACGCATAATACACACATTGTGGCTACATGACTACATCCTCTTGTCATGACTCTCACCATCTAACAAAGAAACATGGCAATTATTGCTAAGTGTCATGCCAAGTTGTTGTTCACAGTTTTGTGATATGACATAATGTGACAGATGTTATTTTGATGGTTATGTCATCCAAAATGTAAAAACTAAAATAACGACAATTTCAGATAATGGCAACCTAACACTGTCATCTCACAGGACATAGATATGGCTTAAAAACAGGAAATGACAGCTTCCATGACATGTTCATCGCAAGGTTTTATCACTCTTCAGATAGGTCAAGTGGTCCAATTTGATTTTTGTCATGAGCACACTCATCTATTTGATCTCCTGTCATTCTCTGTGTGGTGCACTAGACACTCTGACACACTCAGCACTGATAAGAAAATTCCACTTGAATGGATTTATGTGGATTACTGTGGACACTCAGGGATCTGTGCCACTGCCAGCCCATAATATTTACCTCCTGCAGCATGTCTGAGGCCTCTATTGCCCTAGCGACGGACGACTTTGATGTCTCCAGTATCTCCCCGCCCATCATGAATTCATCCAGAATGAAGTAGGCCTTCTCAAAGTTAAAAATGATGTCCAATTCACACACCTAAAGAATGAGGGCATTTAAAGACAGATATAAAAGACTGTCACAGTCCTCTTTATGTGCCATTTACTGTAGCCATATAACCAAGGAACTTGTCAAATAAACCAATGGAGTTGGCAATGTGCTTATAGGAAAGTACATGCACTACAATGTAATAAAGAGGTAAGGTTAACTGTAGTCTTAACTGTAATCATTCATTAACATACAATGCACACACCACAACAGACAGAGAGAGTGAGAGAGACAGAGAGAGAGAGCGAGGGAGAGAGAGAGAGTGACAGAGAGAGAGAGAGAAAGAGAGAGACAGAGAGATAGAGAGACAGAGAGATAGAGAGAAAGAAACAGAGAGAAAGAGAGAGAGACAGAGAGATAGAGAGAAAGAGAGAGAGAAACAGAGAAAGAGAGAGAGAGAATCCCTTACATTGCCAAAGTATTTATCAAGCAGCTCCACATATCGATGTAAAACCTCCAGGGCCAACAACTCATTGTCCTGATCTTCAAGGCCACAGCAGAAATAAAGACTGGCATACCTGGATGCAAAAACAGACACACACAGGCAGGCATACACACACACACATATGAGCACACACACACACACACACACATATGAGCACACACACACACACATCACTAGGATTGAAAGACGGGGGCGGGGGCTTAGCCCCCAGAGTTGTAGGTAATGCGTGCACCGAAACATTTTCATCACACCTTTAAAGCGCTTCAATGTATATATACTGGTACAATAGCATTAACAGGGACACCATGCCATTAGTTTTCATTCTCATAATATTGCTGATCATTTTAATGCTGATTATTACTACAGTTTGCGGTGACTGATATTGTATGTTGCCAGTGGCGCCCCCCAGAAAATGGAGTGTCCAGGGTGTCCAGATGAGGCCATTGCTGTCGTCACCCCCCATGTCATGCATGAACTGTTGTGTATTTACATTAGGTATTTAAATTAATAGTAAACACTGTAAAATGTAACCTAATCGGTCGTTTGAGAGTTAGGGTTAGGGTTAGGGTTTTCAGTTTTTTATTAAGCTCTTATCTTGATCATTGTGGGCCATCTATGAAAAGTTTGATTCCAAAATCCTATCCTCCATTGTAATGCATTTTTAGAAATGAGCATGTAGTGAGAGCAGGCTAAAGGGAGTGTGTGCTGAGTGTGTGGGCAGCAGGGTGCATGTGGTCTTTACTGGACATCTGAGCAGGATTTACAGTGTGTTTGTCAGAGAGTGGACAGCATTACATAACAGGGGCCATCAGTCCCAGGGACAGATGGGACCAATGAGCTGGGATGGGAACAGGAGACAGATCCAAGAGAGAGATGCACATAGATAGCAAGATACAGAGACAGAAGAGAGTGAGTGGAAAGAATAAGTTGAACCTGATCCTTTTGGCAACTTAACAAGGAGAGGCGGCCATTTTATTATCCCTCCCTCCTTCGCCTGCTCACTCCATCCTCACCTCTTGTAGACGATCTTGAGGTCCCTCCAGGAGAGGAAGTTGCTGGTGCGGGGCTTGCGGGCGAGCACCAGCATGGTCATATCGCGCATCACCTTCTTCTTCTCGCGCTCGGTGATGGGTGCGTACCACTTCTGTAGACGCACCTTCCCCTGCCGGCTGAACAGCAACAGGAAACGCATCTGCAGCGCAGGGAACAGGGGTGGGGTCACAGAGAGGATGCGTGGGGAGGGACATCAAAGGACAGAGACAGGGATGAAGGGAGGAGATGACGAGATGTGCAGAGAGAGGGTGACCAGGAAGAGAGAAAAAGAGATGAGATGAGAGGGGAGGGGGAAAACATGGAACAGATAAAGAAGGGCAATTATGTGGAAAGGTCAACATCGATTTTCCTAATTTTATCAGCAAATCTTAACGTAACATCAGAGGTGAAAAAGGTAGGAGCGATGGTATTAGAGCAGGGGCATGCACGAAAACAGTGTCATGATGAGCCTCAGAAGGAGAGCTAGCAAAATACTTAAGGAAAGTGCATCTTCTACAGGCTTATGAGCGATGTATTACAGCTCTTGGTTGTGATGCTGGACTTCACAATGCTATACAACTTCATTAATTAACTTTTCTACAGAGCATCCTGAAACAAAACCCAATATTAAGAATCAGCTAATCTCATTAACTTCAAACTCCACGCAAGTTACTCGGACAACAAACCCCCACCTTTATCTGACACAAGCTCAGAGAAACAAGGGTTGGCAAGGCTGTAGAACATCGCCACAGCCGGTACTACCACGGCTGAGTCACACACACACACACACACACACACACACACACACAATAAAAAGCTCCCCTTTATTAGCTTTCCTCAGAGGGGTCAGCGGAGCACCACTTGCTATTGACAGAAGGAATTAAACAATAACCTCTCAGAAGCCCAGGCATACAGAGCACGGAGGAGCGAGGAAGTGTGGAACATTGCCTTGTTATTGTGCTAGCCTCTCACAAACAATAACACAATTCTGTGGAGCGTGTGAGCCATTTCATGGGCCTTTTATTTTATTCTGTCATTTGCAGGATGTTTGCTCGTGGTTCTGTGGGCTGCAGATCTACTGCCTGGCCTTATTGGCTTGGCTCTTGTGGCGTAAAACAAGGCTGAAAATGACCAGGAGGACAAATAAGACCAGGATGACTCAGAGAAGGGGAGAGCTTGGAGATAGACACGAGAGGCAGCTGGCAACAAAAAAGCCCACTCCAGCTTCTGACAATAGTGTGGGGATTTAATATGTGGATATTATCACAACTGTATCTTCCTCCAATTGTTGAATTGAAGACTGGAATTACACACTTTCTGGAAAGGCATGGGTGTGTGTGAGCTGCTGTCAGTTGTGTAAAAGTTTCCAAT
Organism: Alosa sapidissima; assembly: GCF_018492685.1. Classification (NCBI taxonomy): domain Eukaryota; kingdom Metazoa; phylum Chordata; class Actinopteri; order Clupeiformes; family Clupeidae; genus Alosa; species Alosa sapidissima. Next base: position 27,372,234 of record NC_055957.1, on the reverse strand, counting down.
GCAGTTAGTCTAACGTTATTTCATAATTAAATACTCTTTCACAATTTCAGTTCACAGTTTCACAATTATTACAGTCACTACGCAATATATCTGAAGTATAGGCTTGTCAGTAGGCTATTATATAACAACTGTAGGCTACTGTATATGCAACCAAAAATGACTTATTTTGGGCAAAGAGGAGTTGTTATAAAGATGTTGGGAAAAGACAATATAATGGCTTTGTTTCAGAAAAGTACAGTACAGAAAATATCGGCAGTGGTAGGCTACATATCATTACTTGCAAAGCTGATGTTTAATGGCGACAATGGCGAGTTTGAATAGAACCAATGACGGAACCTGTTCCGCCAGATAACAATGGGCAAGTGCTAAGGAACTAGTAGCACACACCTTATTTCACTTCTGAAAATGTTAATACCCTTAGAAATAGCCTATGGGAATAAAATGATAAGATGGGGCAAGCTGCCATACATCCTGAAATTAGAACCCGAGTGCGCGCAACTGTGATCGCAACGAAATAAATGGCATTAAAATGGCAGAATGTAACATTGAGTAAATGATGTGGCAACAACAGGTGCAGCAACTTCTAGCGATACCGGTGTGACTGTTACCCAGTTTACCCAGACTTCGCATGACAATGTCGTGTTTTTCACAATGTGATCTAGGGCCTACTTACCATATTGAAACAAGCGAATGTCCACAAGTGATCCCCAAAACAACCACGATCAATTTAACACTTTTTTTCACGCACTGCTGGACACTGTAAGGGCGCACTCACATAGTTGTCTTTCCCAGAATCCTTCGAAACAGAAAGTCACGCAAGCCCTCCCCCCACTGTAAATTCTAGCAGCATTGCCTACGTCATCTCTTCTCAAATATGCGATTGGTCAGGGCCCTACACCTGCTGCAAAACAAGGTGTGGCGTACACCTCAGCCCTCTCAAGGAAGGAACATCTGCTGCCCTCTAAGTTTGCCATTGACTTTATACGTTTCCAAGGATGGTTTCCTGAGACACGACCAAAACACACACCATTTGGGAAAATAATGCTTTGGTAATTGCTTTCACGCCAATAGCCTAAACTGAGACGCTCAAGGATGCTCAACATAAATTTATAGGCTAGGCCTGGTCTAGGCTCATTGATAATTAATAAATAAATAAAGATAAATCCCAATGAATTGGTGTAGTTATGGTGCACTATTTATGCTTTGTTCTGTCAGCTCACTTTCTTAACAGACGCTCAGAAATAACGGACAAATGGAAACTGAAAGGTTTAAGATTGATGGGCCGAGTCCTTCCGCCGCTCATTTTTAATAACGTAACCATAGTTAAGGTAGGCTATGCCAAATAGCCTAGAAAATACTCTAACCGTAGGATCAGACCATATACTGTTAAAAATAACTTTAGACACGCAATATAGTATTACTTTCAATATAGTATTTGCAATGGCCGAGTCTAGTGCATGCAGCTTAGTCACACGCCAGTAGAGGGTATCAGAGCGTTAAAACGTGGCTGGCTTTAGGGGCATCAAAGCTGTCAATCGGGTAGGCTGACTGATAGAAGTTTCCAAACGCGCAGCAATCATGTCTAAGTATCGGAATATTGTGTGGTTTCTAAAAGCAATGCAAGAATACACAAGGTAAAGTACATGTATTTTGGTCTATGTTCGACGTTGTTCTTGTTCTTCTTGCATTCTCTTCTTAAAAAACATGTAACGTTTGTCTGAGTGCTTGACTCAAATTAAATGACTTGTTAATTCCTTGTTTATTAGGTTGTTAACAACCAACAACACATAGGAATTCACATGTTTTGTACTTGATCTGTGTTTTTTAAAGCTACTTGGTGGTGCAGTTTTGACATAAATGTGTCAGATAGAGATTTTTTCAGAGACATTTTCAGCCCACAATTAGAACGTTTTCCCCACTCCAAAAAGTTGCCTATTTTTGAAATTAGATACAATCTTTATCAGACTTTATCAGTGTTTAATGTCACCACAGCACAGAGCATTGTTATCTCTCCCTGCCCTTATGCCACCCTCCAAACATCACTACACAAAGGCTTTGTTGACAGCTGTTTTGGTCAGCATAGCGCCTGGTCATTTATTGTTGGATGGGCTGACAATTGGTCATTGAAAGCAATATGTTGACCTCTCCATCGCAATTGTCAAATACCTGACCTCAGAAACACAGGAAACTGGAATTATGCAATTGTTGAATGCCTTTGAAATACAATGTGTGTTTTTTGTATGTTTATATATGTCACCAATAGCAGTAACTGGTATACTGCTGTTTGGTTAATTGTTAATTTTGGTTGACACAGGGGAGGATATGAAACAGCCTCCAAGCACTTTGTGGTAAAAGACCTCAGTGCAGACCTGGGCGGACGATCCTTCATGATTACAGGAGCCAACAGTGGAATTGGGAAGGCAACTGCAATGGCCATAGCAAAGAAGGGTTAGTTAGCATGCCTAGAGCTGCCTGGGAGAGTGCCTCTGTTGGAAATGGATAATGAGAGATAATTGCACAGGACAGGGTGTTCAATTCTTTGTGCTAGTGGTTAGGATGCCTCACTCAAGGGCCAGCTTTGTCTCTTACCATATGTATATGTAGGATTGCCTACATATGAAGAGATAAAGCAATACTAATCGTAATAATTTGTTAGTATTACTAATTTGCTTTTGCTTTTTTTAAAACGGTTTACTGTTCATTTTAGCTATTCTAATGTACGTATGCTGTATGTTGCTTTGGACAAAAGTGTCTGCTAAATTCCATAACCATAACCATATGCCCATACATACTGTAAACATGCAGATGTTCTCTCTTATCAGTGATATCATAATATGGCATTAGCATATATATTAAGGAAAGAGTCAGATTATTTTGTCTATACCTGAAACAAAGAGTGTCATTGCTGTACTCATTTTGAATCACAGGTCTTTCACTGTTTTTGACATCTGAGTGTGGACAGATGTTTGGTTTTTCCTCTGAGTAGGTGGGACGGTGCACATGGTGTGCAGAAACAAGGAGAGAGCTGAGTCTGCCAGAGAGGACATTGTGAAGGAGTCCGGCAACAACGTAAGTCTCTGTCTTTGACCTGATCAGCTTCTGTCTGTCTGGAAACATGCTTAAAGGCTGCTTATTTAGCTCATGGTGTTCTCTTGCGGCAGAATGTACACGTCCACATTTTGGACCTGTCAGAGTCACGCAAGGTCTGGGAATTCACAGAGGACTTCAAGAGTAAACATTCATCCCTGAACGTTCTGGTATTTTTTTTTATACACAGGAATAGATGTTAAATGCATTGTATGTATGTAGTACCACTGGTTAGAGATTATAGATAATGGGCAAACCTCTCACTATCACAAGCATGTTCTCATGCCCAATAAGTCTAAGCAGACTTCTAACACTGCAAGGTGTACACTGTTAGACTTAACGGTAACCCCCAGTTACTTACCACAAAATGGCCAGTAAAATACCATAACATTATTATGCAGTAACACTACTGTACTTTGCATTGCATTATGGGCATTTTGATGACGTTTCATGTCATCTGTATACTACAACCATCATACTGATACTTATCAATACTTAACAACAACAGGGCTTTTGTGAGCATTTCACTGTCAAGTGGGCACCTGTTGTGGGAGTGGGAGTGTTTTGTTGAATTTGGCCCTTGACAGCTCCAAAAGGTAACATAGAACCACTCCCATCATACAGTACATACACAGAATGGTTTAGGACCCCTGAGACAACAGCCAATATCATTGGAATTGACAAGATTTCACATCAAGACCTCAATGTCTAAACATTACTGGATCTAAACATCAATCTCATCATACTATGGCATGCCACAGACTTTTAAATGATTTTAAACAATATATTGCCAGTCTTCAAAATGCTACATTAGCACTGTACATATGACCATTTGCTTATCTATTTCCCTCTTTATCGGCTGTAACAGATCAACAATGCAGGGAGCATGGTGAACATACGAGAGGTGAATTTCGAAGGTTTTGAGAAAAATTTTGCCATCAACACCTTGGGTAAGAGGCCCTAGTCATCTGCTGAAGAGATACTTCGCCACTGATCTGTCCACATTTTATGGACTTCAGACAGTTTTTTGCCAGACAGAGTTTTCCATCCTCTCAACATTCAGCATCCTCTTTGTTCCTTCTCTATCTCTCTCTCTCTCTCTCTCTCTCTAGGAGTGTATATCCTGACCAAGGGTCTGATACCTCTTCTGGAAAAGAGCAGTGAACCTAGAGTAGTGAGTTCACAAATACCAATTCCAAGAACACACTCACATCTTTCAAATATGCACATCTTTATGGACAATTCTTTCTGTGCCAACAGTCCATTCATCCATCTTGCTTTTTTCCATATTGAGTTACTTTTGCATTTGCTTTATTGACAGGGGAGACATCTAAACAGTCCATACAAAATGACTAGGGCATCAAACCAAATAAAAAAAGAAAGCACAGAGGTATTGATAAACAGTATACTCGCATTGGGCCTTTGGTATTAGATCATTGCAGCTTTTTATTCCCAGTAATAGTAGCTCCATTTGGCACTTTTGAGCAATTGGGAGGAGTTGGTATGCAGCTCATAAAATGTGGCAATTTGTCTCCATTTTCGAAGGCTGGTATGCTGCTCTAGGGAACACATTCATAATTAAATTCATACATTCATGTAGCTAAAAAAAAACCTAAACTATGCAAAGCTATGAATTTCTTCGGTGTCAGGATGCATTCAGGAAGCCAGTTGCGGACAGCCAGGGAGCTGTTATAAGACTGTAAGGCTGGTCTAGTGATGAACACTGGTGAACACTTGCTGGTGATTAAGACCATCTGCATCATTTTTAATTTGTTGTTCTGCCCCCCCCCACACCCCCGGTGTGTGTGTGTGTGTGTGTATGTGTGTGTGTGTCTTATTGCATTTATGACTGTAGCTGAGCTCAGTCATACTTTTTGTGATCTTCCTAGAGGTAGTGGTAGACCAAGGAACATATCTGCCCCTGATCCACAGATCTGTTGTACAGTTTAGAAAATCCCATATCCTCGTCGTCCAGGCAGGCAGACAGGTAGGTATGTGATCTTCTCAAATCATGAATCTTGATGTAAATGTCTGTGTACTGTGCTCCCAGATCACCGTGTCTTCTGGAGGGATGCTGGTTCAGAAACTTCGCATCATAGACCTGCAGACTGAAAAAAGGCCCTTCGACAGCACCATGGTCTATGCACAGAATAAGGTATTAGGGCTCAACACAACGTCATAATGTTCCCAGGAACAGTGGATAGGAATGTGCTACAGACATGCATTGTTTTGTTCTGCTAATGTTCAGCTGTGTTGTATTGTTACCATAGAGACAGCAGGTGGTTATGACAGAGGAATGGGCTCAGGCGTATCCCAAGATTCACTTCTCTGTCATGCACCCGGGATGGGCAGATACCCCAGGTATGCATAACATCCTGTATACTGTCATATTGTGACATATCACTAAAATGGATGCATTTAAAAAAAAAAAATGTTTAAAAAAAACATCTTAATGTCGTCTCAAGAGATGAACAGGTACTCCAATCGCCAAAGGTATCCAATGAAGACTTAAACCCAGATGTATAACATAATCAGCCGATTTTCAGATGATCAGAAGGTTATCTTACATGGATTCATGCCTATTCATGAAATCATCAAGCATTAATGTATTCAATGTCATATTCTCATAAATAGCTACATTGTTCTTAACTTGTGTCAGTTATTTACCTTTATGCATGGCATAATACATGATGAAGGATTCTCTGATTGCTTGATTGGGCCTCTGTTTGGCAGCGGTCGCAAAGGCCATACCCGACTTCTATGAGAGGCTGCGTAGTCGGCTGCGGAGTCCTGAGCAGGGTGCTGACACGGTCATCTGGCTGGCCATCTCCCCAGTAGCAGCTCGGATGCCCAGCGGCAAGTTCTTCCAGGGTGGGTGTGGCCTGACACCTGGACAGGCTAATTTGGCTGATGTGCTTTGATATCTCTGTGAGATGTTAGAGATGACCAGTTCTGTTATAGGCAAAATTATTTCACTGTTTACTTTATATATTGACTTATACTAACATTAAAGGTAGGGTTGGGCACCGAAACACGGTTCTAATATGGCACCGGTGCCGACGCAAACGGTAGTAACTGCATCGAATAACAAAGTGGATTTCGGTGCCTCATTTCGGTGCTTAAATAGCGTTTTTTTTTTTTTTTTTTTTTTAATAGGCATCGCTGCATGTCATGCGCCATCTCTAACGTCTTGCTCTGATAGCAACACATCCAGATACAGTTACCCAACACAAACACTGGATGTATAAACCAGAGGGGTGCACTAGGAGAGTGGATGGACAGTGTTTGACAGCTTGTGTGAGCCCAAGTAGCTTACTTTAAAGCGATATCACGAGCTCCTGTCAAAATCTAGCAGTGGGCCTAACTACACACAAGCAAAAGGCTATGAAACAACATCAACAGTAGGCCTATGTTACACAATATCCTTGCTAATGCGCTAACTGGCATTTATTTAAAATGTTATCAGCAAAGTTATAAGGTGAAAACTTTATTTCAAAGTGTGTTCTAAACAACATAATGGCATGATATTAATCTTTCATGTGCATGAGGCCCATATAGCAATGAATATGAAGATTATGTTAAAAGTTAGCTGGCAAAAACATAAATATGTAGGTTACATACCTGATGTCGCTGTCAAAGAGGCTACGAAACCATCTCCGTACGTTATCGCTAATTAAACTCAGCTGACTGGTGTTAGCGCATATCCCATAGTTGCTGTTAAAATGGCTACCAGGCTAGCGTTGGGAATCTAAACACTTCAACACCGACATGTAGCCTAACATGTTCAAAACTATTGCGTGTTATGGGGGAAGACATGAAACTTCTTGAAGCATTTGGGAACACACTGAATTAACTGGAAAGTAGAGTCCCTGTAGATTAGCTTGCTTGCAAATGCCGTTGTCCATGACCTGGCAGTTTTATGGCAAGCGGTTTTAACATACCTTATGGCAAAACGCCCACACTGGGTAAACTTGAAAGCAGAGCTTTAGCCTACCATTGTGTGTGCATGCATGGCAAGCTGTTTTAACATTTAAATGTATTATTCGTAGGAGCAATGAGATATTGTAAATTGAATATGCCAGTTCAATTTCATGTTCAAATTTGTCTTATCAACAATAAAAAAAAGCAATTCATGCTTTAGACCATTTTAATTTAAAACATTTTAAAAACAAAGTACCGGTTCAGGCACCGTTTCGGCACCGGCACCGTTTTAAAAGTATCGATTTAGCACCGGTATCGGATAAAACCCAAATGATACCCAACCCTAATTAAAGGCCCTTTAAATATATCGCCAAATATTTATATCTCTATAGATCCTTTTAATCTGTTTTTAGACCCTTTTAATCCTAGAGGATTTCTGGTAGAAATGTTGAAAACCAATGCAGATACTTTGACAAGAAAATGAATCGGACTTTAGCATAATTCTCTACTAAATGTCAACTTTAATCATTCTCTACTAAATGTCAACTTTTTAAAATTACTTTTGTTTGTCCCCAATTACCATTAGCTCAGTGTTGTTTTCTGTGCCACCGGAATTAGAATATCATTCAAATTAGTATGCTTGTGCTTTGCAAGTACAACTTTGTAAGAAAAACTGCAAGCAAGTTAATTAATGAATAATAATGATAGATAGATACTTTATTGATCCCTAGGGGAAATTCAATGAATGAATAATAAGCAGCAGTGCCTATTAGTTTGCTGAATGTTTTCTTTTCCCATCATCAAATGGATATTTCCATTTCTTCATAACTTGATTACATCAGTAACAATGATGTAACTATTACATGTAGATCTATACTAAATCTAGGTCACTAGTAACACTAATGTAACTAGTAATAATGGTAGTAGTAGATGGTGGTCAGTGAGTTTCCCCCTTCACTGTAAAGCGTTTTTGGATGCATTGAACAGCAGCACTACATGTAATGTGGTGTTGTTGTATAAAGTACACTGTAACACTAAGGCGGTTTAGTGATATACTCAGTAACACCACTGGTAACATAAGACAGTGCTTTAAAACACTGTTCAGAGCTATGTGGGACAGATGACTAGCCCTTGTGTTATCTTACATGTATCTCTGTCTGCAGATAGAAAGATGGTTCCTGTGCACCTGCCTCTGGCCTGGACTCGTTACTCCCGTGAGAAAGCCCGGGCCCTTATGGTCCGTCTGGAGGCCCTCGCCAAGAGGGCCCAGCCAAGCGCCGGGCGCTCACAGCTCAACTGCCCCATAGTGGACATCTCAGGAGGTCCTCAGGACTGCATCAAAAAGGCTGCCTAAGATTCACATGCTAACGTGCCCTTGGGAAAACTACCAGAGTACAGACCAAGGCTAAGAGAGGCCATGAATTTGCTATTGTTCAGTAAGGTATGATTGCAATGTCTGAATTTGACCCTACTACTATTCACTAAGTTATATGATTGCACTTGAGAAACTGGACAAATCGCAAGAACATCCCACTGATGCTGCTAATATAGGTTACTAAAAAACCCTCAAGAATAAAAATTATTCACTCACCTGCATGCATGGAGAGAATTCTGAGTCATTCAAGTGCAAAATCACTTGAGTCATTCAAGTGCAACTCTTTTACCATTATCAAATTTAGCAATAGGCTTCCGTTCATCTCCTCAGGCTTATAACTTAGCAGTGACCCTGGACACACTTTCCGACCGACTGACTGACTGACTCATGTAAGTGCATATAACTCACCCAGCAAATTACTCTGGCTGTTCACTGCAAAATAAACACCTGTACACTCCATCTCATGTGGTTCTGGAGTGACCTTCACTATGGGGTGGTATACTACACAACAGATATTATTATTATTATATATATATTTTTTTTTACTAAAAGAACAAATGGATAGGGTCAATGTGAGTTTTTGTTGCATATTGTCCACTTCACAGCAGATACATTTCATGAGGCTTTTTTTTTTTTTTAGAAAATATTAAAATTTATCACACAAGCTCAATTAGTGTGTACTTCTATTGTCAGTTTCCAATGTCCTCAATATTGTACACAAATGTAAAATAGATTGACAATGCGAGTTTCATCTAAACTTCATCTACAGACCACAATAATGACTGGAGAGTATGACAGCCCCTTCAATCACTGCAGGTTGTTATTGGTAGGAGCTTACTGGTAACATTTATCTGTCCAAATGTGCCTGTGCCATACATATTATGATACTTCACAATGAAATATATCAGGCCAAAAGAGAAAAATGAATGAATACATATATTATTCATATATATATATATATATATGTATATATATTATGTGAATATATAACTGACTTCCATTTTTTCATGAAATGAAAGTGTCGCAGACATCTGGAGTGACAGCTCAATATACCCAAGAACATTCCCACTGCTTCACACACACACCTACACAATGGTAAATTGTGCCTCCTACTGGAGGAAAATAAAAATACACTCACATCACAGGGAAGTTTGGCTGCACATAGACCCATGCTAGGGGCACGCCTAAGAGATAACAGAGCCCAATTCGGTGAAAAATCTGTACGCTGTGTTTCAAGCCTAAATTTGATCAGGAATATCCATTTGCCAAGCTGAGCTGTCTGCCGTTCTGTGGACAATGGGAGCAGAAGAGCGAGGGCTCAGAGCAGCGCCATCAGTGCTACGTCACCTCCATGAGAAGTCAATATGGAAGACAACCTCAGGCCACTTTATTACAACGCGCCAGTCTTGAGGACATAAGAGAATTCAATATTAACTTTATTCTATTTTTTTTGTCAAAGCAATTCACATTTGCTGCTCTTGTTTTGTTCTTTTTTTTAATAATTATTTGTGTTTTTTTCTTTTTAATACAGTATTGAAAACAAAACAAAAAAAATGTGCATTCACATTTTGCCATGGGATTCTTTTATAAGTTGATGTCTACAAGGGTAAAACAGTGAAAAGCTTGGCGCTGGATCCATCCATGTGGAATCTCAGACAGGAAGTAGAATTGCCTGATTGCGAAGTAACCTACGACACCTAATGGATTGTTTGTTTTTCGTGTGTTGATTCCGTTTATTGTCGGACTTTATGGATTGGCGGCGTGTGATAACGAGGAAGATGGAAGTGCTTCCCCGCAGTCTTCACATTACTAAGAAACTTCCCAGTCCATGCGAAGAGCAGTCCAAAACTTTTTTTTTTCTTTTTCTTTTTTTTTTATGATTACTCCTGTGCCCACCCACTCCTTTGTGTCCAATGTGTCCTATGCTACGTAGGTGTACACTTTGCGATCCTCGGCCGTCCGTGCCAAGTATTCTCTCTCTATAAGTCCTTCGATGCGTTTCTTAATGACCACAGGACTGGGGAGGAAACGTGCCTTAAGCTGCTGGGTGACCTGCGGAGAGAAAACAGACAAAATGTGAGAGAGACAAAAAAATACATCCTAAATAAGCAAAAAAAGGGTGAGGACAAGAACTACAGCCAGTTTATTAAGCATCTTCAAATAGTATTTACTTTTAAACTGAGTAACCAGTCATGTACTAAGGCTATTTAATTAGTTAGTTGTTAGTTTAATTAGTTAAATTGATTTAATTCCATTCTAATTCAGTGTGTTTTTAAGAAATTGTTAAGAAATCATATACTGCTATATACTGCTGTAGTATCAACTCACCTCTGCTACTAGGACGTTGTGCTGCATCTTCTTGCGGGACTTCATGATGCGGACGATGGCCGCCTCGATCTCGTGCTTCCTGTCGTCGTCCACCTTCTGCCGCGTCTCCTTCCGCTCAGGGTCCGACTCGCCCTGCTTAGCAGCAACTGGAGCAAGATGAAGAGACGGATTACTAACACTCTCTAATGGGCTTCAACAGGACGCAAACACAACACAGCAACATCCAGTCACAACCAACCACAGCCAACGGCACTAAGAGGATCACAACTCTACAAACAGGTGAAAACCCATCACTATTGCCCTACTGTTCTGAACCTGAAAGACCTGCTCCAAATAACTAGCACACTCTCATTCTCCCCATATCCTGCTTCCTCTCTCTGCTCCTTTCATGTCACAGGCTTCAGGAGCCACTGGGTAATGTATGCACCTCTGTACTGAATAGCATTGTATTTGCATTGCACCTTAAATCAGAGGCGATTAATTAACTTACTCAAATCGATAAGATTACAGACTTCTTAGATTTGTTCAGCATCATTTAGCTTTGCAGTAACATTCATGCCAATAATGGTGGCTGATGGTAACTGTGAGAGAGATCCTTCTGATCAGAGCTGGTCTTCCCCAGCCAATTCTCACTGGCTGCAGTCTCTGCTCACCTGTCTGGATCTTTACTCTGTGCAGTTTGGAGGTGAACTGGTCGTTGACCGTGAACGCGTGGCCGTTCTCGATCTCCTTGGACTTGGGCTCCTTGGTGAGGACCCGCTGCGTGGGCTTCCCGCAGGCCAGCGACTGCAGCGCCCGCACCAGCTCCCTCTCGGGGATGTCCGTCTCCTGGCCAATCTCCTGCAGCCCGAACGGGCAGGGCAACCACACTCTTTAGAAGAGGCTCCGCAATTAACCCATCAAAACATTGGATGATATTAGACCACATTCAATCACTCTGTGCCAATGCACATGCGCAAGGAGAAACTACATGCAGTTTAGCATGGTGTAAAAGTGTTGCCAAACTGTCGATATTAGATTGCGTATATTAAAACTGATAGTTCTGGTCCTTGATTATGATTGGCTGAATCGCGTTCGATGCCGTTGTAAAATCCAGCATAAACATACACCTTGACCGCATTTCGTTCTATATTACTGCGCTACCATAACTTGATGCAAATGTTGCGTCTCGACGTTGATTGGCATCTATTCAGATAGAGGAAATATATTTCTTGGCAGAAGAATGATTATCTAGGAATAACTCATTATGTTGTGCCTTTACTTTATGAAACTTTGCCAGGTATTTATAGTTACAGTTTTAGAAAAGCAATAAGCCACTCGAGTCCGTAGGTTACACCGATTCTACAACAGCTAGCGCGTCGTGCCTAACAAAGCCCCTTAGCTGTTGTGGAATCAGTGTAACCTACGGCCTCTCGGGGCTTATTGCTTTAGTTCACATTCGATGGGATCTAACATTATTGCCACCGTACAGGTGTGGTCACTAGGACAAGACAATTCAACTCAGTTCATTCTATGGCCGCACAGTGGGGGTTGGTGGTCAGAGAGTGAGTACCTCGAAAGTGAACTTGTCCCGGTTGTTGAAGAGCATGAGGATGGTCATCTGGAAGGTGGACACCTGTAGGATGTGCTTGCGTGTGTTTGAGCCGGTCACCTGGGCTCCGCCCACGCCCACCTCTGAGCCGTCCTCCTGTCAGGTACACAGAGAAAGAGCACGCTATGGGACACCGCTGATGTGTGGGGCGAGTGTGTGTCTCTGTGTGTGTGTGTGTCCGGACACAAACTTGTGTATGTATGTGATAACACTGATAAGTCTTAGAAAAAATATAGTCCATGTTAAGATGTCATGCAGGTGTCTGAGTTGTGTGTGTGTGTGTGTGTGTGTGATTATGTTCACACAAACCTTCTTGATATGACCGTAGAAGGTGGCGTTGAGGTCTGCTGATCCCATGTGGTGCTGTAGGGTGAGCTGCCTACCACTGTGTTTGGCCAAGTAAAACCTGAGAGAGGAAAACACACAGAGGAATAAGTATAAGTGTATATATATGTATACTGTATATATGTATACTGTATGTGTGTGTGTGTGTGTGTGTGTAAAAAAGCCTGTCAGACAAGAACTAGTATTTCATAACAGTTAGTTTCTGATGCCGTTTATAAGATAATAGTGGTGTTCATTACATATTCATTTTAGTGTAGTGCTTTACCTTCGGAAGACTTCAAAGGCATGTCTGGGGGAGTTGGGGATGTTGCACTTGGGTGTGGCTGACTGCGTGGGCCAGTAGCCCGTGGTGAGGACTCGGACAGTGAGGTCGACACCTCCTAAGGACACCTGCAGAACAAACACACACACACACACACACACACACACACACACACACACACACACACACACACACACACACACACACACACACGTCTATGTCCTGCATGTACGATGGTGCAGCAGTAGAGTAGGAATGTGTGCCAGTGAACAACAAATGGCGGCTGTAAATTAACAATGTAATGAATAAATCCACCAGGATAGCTGCACTTCAGCTGTCAAAAGATGGTTTAGAGGTCTCACCAAGTTGAGTGAATACTACAGAACAACACTTCTCTGTTCCTGTGTGTGTGTGTGTGTGTGTGTGTGTGTGTGTGTGTGTGAGAGACTCACGCCGGTTGACTGCAAGTGTTGGCGGAACTCGTCCATGGTTGTGTTTGAGATGCTCATGTCTCTGAACATTCCTTCCAGTTTAGAGGTGAACTGACAACCGCACTCCGTCTGCAGACACACATCACAAGCACCTCATCATCAACCCACAGCCAACACACCCCCACAAAACAAAACCCCCACACACCATCATTTACACACACAACCCAAAACGCAACCCATTACTACTACACACCTGTAGTTAAAAAAAAGACCAAATGCAATTCCAACACAAAACAATGAAATATTACACATCGACAGTGCAGTCCATCCATCCATCCATTCTGACCTTGAGTTTGGAGATCATGTTCTTCTCAGAGTCGTCGGAGACGCTCTTGTTGGTGAGGAGTCTTCTGGCCAGGTGCTGCTTGTAGTACCTCTCAAACACGTCCTTCTCCTGCATGTACCTAAAGAGCACCATGGCCTTGTCCAGGATGGACTCCACCTCCTGCTCCGTCAGCTACACACAGGTGGGGAGCAAAGACATAGAGAATTAAATGAAGATTTCATTTCTACTGCGCTATCTTGCTTAGCAATGTTCATCAAATAAAGGTCAAGGCTGTGACAGAAAGAGAAACACTAAGAGGAACCAGCTCAGATGGACCATATAAACAGCAGAGAACAAAGGCCCTGACACTGTGTAGAATGCGGAAACAGGACTTCCTCTGGCTCTCATATGGCTACTTGTCAATAGGGTTGCAAAATTTCGGTAATTTTCAAAGTTGGAAACTTTCCATGGGAATTAACGGGAATATACGGAAATTAACAGGAATAAACGGGAATGAATGGGAATAAACTGGGATTTTTTAATATGGCAAGTTAGTCTATAACAGGGAACTTAAATGTAGTGGACAAAACCCCATCTTGCAGCATAATATTAGTTAAAACAACCTGATCTAATGCAATTTCAGTCAAATTTCTACCCTGCACATACGTCAATCCCATGTACACAGCAATCAGCATAGGCTACTAGACATAAAGGAAACCTATGATGCGTTCATGTGCATGGGGAAAATAAATTCCCAGTGTCATCTCATGTGGGAATAACTAGTGGAAGTTTGCAAACAGAGTCTTCATTCAAATGGGTGTACGTAATTTTGCATAAACTGTAATGGGACGATTAATCTGTCTGATTAAGCTTGACAACTTATATATAATTTACATAATCTATAAGGTTTGGTTGGGGTGGTATGTTGTCATTATATTTTTATTTGTTTTATCATTTTCTGGGATTCTAACTGAACAAACTGATTGTCAGTCAATGTTCCAACCAATTGGATTTTGTTGTTGAGTGGCGTGGTGTATCTTGGGCAGTTCAGTGGTTTCAGTGTTGCTAGCTTAGCACGCTAGTAAACCATAGGCAGAAAATGGGATTCCCGCTAGCATGTTAGCTATCTTTGTATGCTAAGCGAAAATACGAACAAACAAATCATATTGCTAATTACGAAACAAAATGTTAATGTCTGTATATGAAACAGTAGGAGTTACCAAAAATTCCCAGTTAATTCCCGTAAATTCCCATTAATTCCCATAATTTCCTTTAATTCCATGAAAGTTTCTAATTTGGAATATTTCCAAAATTCCCCAGCTTAACTTCCCATGAAATTTTCCTCCCCTTTGAAACCCTACTTGTCAATGAGCTTTTTTATGCAAAAAAGTTCACACACTCCTTGGTACTCTTTTTTGAGTTTATTTTCTAATGATTTGGCAGATAACGTTTCAACCTTGCGATCTTCCTTCATAAAAAAACTTGACTTTTTTGTTCAGCACCTGGGATGTGCACAAAGTCTCCTAGTAAGTGTACTTGTCAATGAGCGCCTCACTAATAGATCTCAACTCTCAGCACACACAGCTTGTCCCCCTCCTGCAGGCTGGCTGCTTGTGAGCTGCCATATTGCTTTCATCAGTCTCCCACTAGGCAGCAGCTCTGAACAGTCACGAGTCACACGACGCAGGAGCGGTTTACTGCTGCTTTCCAAGACGGCAGCACGGCTCTGGGCCCAGCAGCAGTGGAGAGGGAAGGGGACTCCGGAACGGCTCTGGCCCACAAACTTGGCGTGGTCCCCTATAGACTAGATACAGACGGTCGCCTATAGACTAGTTACAGATGCTCAGATTACAAGCAAACTTATTACTGATGAAACTGCTACAATTTATGGCTAAGAATGGTTTTATGGTTGAAGCTAAGTTTTTATTGGGGTATACTATACCTCTTATGTACACATGAAGTCAGGCACACAGACCGTCCACCCACAAGGGTCTGAAGTAGCATTTGACAGAAAATATAGGTCCAAGATGACCGCTAAGTGAACCTGGATCTCCATCATGACAGGGGTATCACAAGTCAGACATGCCACATGATGGGAAGGGGGCAGAGCTAGCAGTCAGGTTGAGTTTCAATTTATAACTGAAACAAACATTTTAATAGGGATAGGGATTGGGTTTGACTATGGTGACATTCAGTGAACAACTAGAAAGACTGAATTTGAGTACAATCCACATGTAGGCCTACAGTCTAGACTAGTGTAACTTGTGTTGTGTTGAACCTGCGCGATTCAGCCCTGC
This sequence comes from Alosa sapidissima, assembly GCF_018492685.1. NCBI lineage: Eukaryota > Metazoa > Chordata > Actinopteri > Clupeiformes > Clupeidae > Alosa > Alosa sapidissima. Next base: position 27,356,272 of record NC_055957.1, on the reverse strand, counting down.
ACACGCCCGCACTCGGACCCGTGAACTGCAGCATCTCGGATCGGGAGGCGAGCGTGCTGACAGTTGAGCTAAAAGCCCAGGCTACTAGCTTGCATGCCAGCAGCTAGTGATGGGCTTTGGTGAACCACTGAAAGACAGTAGTGTGAAGCTAGCGACACTAATGAAAAAAAAAATCCAATATGGCCACCACTCTGATTTTTCCACATAAAAGTCCTTACCCAAACCATTATATGTAACCAAAAATACTGGTTTACTTAAGGACTTTTATGTTGAAAACTAATAGTGTGGCGGCCATCTTTTTTTTCTTCAGCTAGTGACGCTAGCTTCATACTGCAGTGGTTCACCAAAGTTTCATTTGCCCATTACTACCAGCAGCACTCTTGAGGAGTCAGGGAGTGAGGTTTACCAACGTTCCACAAGCGCAGCTAAGCTAGCTGGCGTCCGTTACACTAGACTACCCATAGAACATGTTGCCCAGCGACATGCTGCTGGGCTACTTACTCCTTTGACTCCCTTCTTGAGCTTGTCGTCAATGAATAGGGAGAGGTACTCGGGCGACCGGGAGTTGAGGTTGAGGAAGTACTCGAAATCTCCGGCGATGGTCTGCTTAAAGAGCCGGTCATTGCTAAAGGACTCCAGCAGGAAGCGGTCGAAACGCGTCTTCAAATCCAATAAACCCTGAGAAGGCAAGGAGTGGGGAAGGAAGGGAGATGAGTAGAAGGAGAGACAGGGAGACAGAAACGTGTTGAGTTTGTTTGTTTAATTTAAGGCCATTTCAGCAACTAAGGCTATTTAATGGCCAGAGCATTGTGTGTTATAGAAGCTTAAATATGTTTTTTTTTTTTTTTTTAATCTATGCTATTAAGAAATTCTACACTGTTGAAAGAGATTGGAGGAGGAACAACACATGGGAGAAAGAGTGGGAAGAGAATGAATTTTGAAGTTTTATTTACAATGTTGTGCATTAAGGGAGATGCAGCATGCCTTAACATAAAGATCCACCAGCTGCTCTAATTGAGCATGCAAATAATTAAGGTAATTTAAATATCTCCCCAGGTTGACAGGCGATGGCGCTGGTCATCCCAGCTTAATCAGACCCTGGTTAGTGCCAACATGGCAAATCAGTAGATAATTCAGTTATCAGTAGATAACTACTGATGCAGGGGATTCATCCATGCAGAACAGTGGCACACAGCACAAAGCTAATATTCCCCCAGATCTCTAAAGACATATAGAGATATACTCAGGAACGGTACAGGAACAGAATGGAATAAACAAAAAAACAGTAAGAGAAAGACCAATGAAGGAAAAGAGAATGGAGTGAGAGAGTGAGAAGAGGGGTAGGGACAGAGAGAGCTAGAAATCAGCACTGATGAATGGCACATCCCATTTAGCCTGCAGCACAGCGCCCCAGGTGAGTCCTCCTCTGACCTTCCATTTAAAGAGTGATAAATTAACAGTCTCCTGTCCAGACTAACCAGGAACTCACAGGCAACTCATCAAAACAGCCAGACACGTCAGGGGAGACTGACATTTAAAAGTCTACTATGGTGGGATTGGGTTTGTCCGTTTAAAGGAGAATTATGCATATAATTCCTCATTTATAATCGCAAGGCACAACAGAAAGGGCATTTCCTGTGCTGCCATTAGCGGTCCATGCATCTTATTTACCACAAATAGACAGGAGTATTGGGAAACAATATTTGTTCCTTGTTTGTTCAGACATAAATCAATATTTTATGGGTCAAGGAGGCTCTTTGACAACGAAAAAACAACATAAACCTCGATAATATAATCCTGGGACAGTAACATTTCTCACTGAGGTCAAGGTATTTTGTGTGTGTGTGTGTGTGTGTGTGTACCTGTATATAGTCCACAGGGTTCTTGCCTTCGCCTTCCTCCGACACCAAGGCCTTGCCCTGCTCCCTCAGGAAGGCACTCATGCATTCACACATGGTCTTCAGACCGTTTGGCACGCGACTGAACAGCTTGTACATGCAGCCCAGGTCTGTCATGGAGGGACAACAGGACACAGACCACACACACGGGGTTAACTGAGTGCTCCTGCTCCCAAGCTCAATTCTGTTCTCCTTGCAGACAGCACAGGGCTGTGGGGTGGTGTGTAGGACTTGCGGTAGGGTAGGGTAGGTTAGAGAGAGTTGTGATCAGAGTTGTGAGCCCCCCGAGGGCTCCATTAAAGACTCATTTCTACAGATTACTTGTCTTGTACAGTTTTTAGTTAAAGTTGACTTCTATTTAGCTGCAAATCATGATCATGTACCATTAGTTAACAGTAAAGGCATCATCCCAGTTCTTCTGAAAACTCATCCTTGGAAATCACTCTGACCATATGATTCAAAATGTTATGGGGAAAGCCTTCTAAAACTGAACACATTCACAGTGAAATAACTGAAAACAAACAAACAAAAAAATCACAGAAACAAATGAGTTTCTTTCTCTTTTAGCACACATCAACAGCAGCTTTTGACCAATGGTACACTGACCCTCCGTCTTGCCATTCTTGAGCATGTGGACCAGGCCTGAGTTCTCCATCTCCACGATGGTCTTCATGTGCTTGGAGATGAGCTCACGCTCCACCACCTTCACGATGGGCTCCTCCGTGGACTTGTCCAGGCAGTGCATCACCCGCTCGATCTCCTCGTTGATGCGCGCCTCCACCTTCTTAATGTAAACGCTGGCACAGTTTTCGGCTAGGAACTTTTGACTTTCCATCTAACAAAAGAAAATATTACATTATCATAGCTTTTAAATTACATCATTATATTATATTTATGCTATATTCTGCATTATATTTATGCTATATTCTGCATGATGATATGTTTTGATGTTTAGGGACTGCACATGAACAAAAAGCTGCAAACAAAAAGATTCTTCAGGTAAACATTAAGTCATCTTTTGATGAAGCTGATATAGGTCAGAACATTACAGTTAAAAGCCGGTAGAAATAACTGTTTCTGAAATGCACAGAAATGCATGTCTCTACAGGTTCACACATCACACACTGAGCCTGCTTTTCAGTTAAACCGTCTGTCATTGCAAACGTTAGGTGGAAATTTGAAAACATCTATCTTAAAGGAACACAATGAAGGAAATTCCCTTTTGGTTGATTTCCACTCTACTGGGTGGGCACACATTTAGGGCTAAGGGGATACCCAATGTGCTGAGGACTGATAAAAGGCATCATGTTCCTGGTAAGAACAACAAAGCAACATCGGGCAATACCAGGCATTCTGGGCATGCATCAGTACTGACAAAGACGTACATTGCCTATAAGTCAGTGTATTTTGAAGCCATTATTTTAAGGCAAAAGAACTACAATGTGCTGGTTTAAACGACCTGCTATTCAGCATGACCTCACCTGGAAGAACTCTGCAGACATTTCTAAAAAGGGGGCTTCGAAGTCCTCCTCGTACACGGAGCGACCCTCCAGACTGAGGATCACCTGCATTAGACACGCGTTACGGATGGCTCCCCTAAAAGGGCAGGACAGGAACACACGGGGGGGGGTTGTCAGTGGCTAGCTGGACATATCACACATGTACAATCATTTACCAGTCAGCAAACTGGGGGATCAAAGACCCTCTACACATACATTAACAAGATTAATGCATATTATTGAAGACTTTTTTCAGTAGAGAATTTCTATATGACAGATTTATGAGCATGTGTAGTATTGTGTACCTTACATTTATATACCAAGGGTTAAAACTACTACGAAACTACTTTTACTTGATTGGGTATTTGGTACTTGTATTTATTGTTTTTGTTGTTTATTCAAGAGATCCATATGGGTGTTCAAAATACACCAGACACACATACTGTATGCACACGGGTGCATACAGAGACACACACACACCAGTGACAACAAAAATCTGCACTGATTCAAACATAGAAACAGACACACACACACACACAGACACACACCTGTCGACCACCTCCCCCTTCCTCTCGCGGGCAATCATGTCTAGGAGCGTCTGTTTGAGGTGGTCTCGAATACAGCCGTAGCGCACCACCTGGTCCCTAAAGATGATGAGGCCCAGGTTGTACACGTTCTCCACGTTATTCTGCTGCACATACACCCGGTCCTGAAGTGAGAGAGAGAGAGAGAGAGAGAGATGAAATGATAGAGAGACAGAGAAAAAAATGAAGGTTATGCAGTGTTTTAAAACTCTCTGTTCCTACCTACCCCCAGAAAGTCAGAAATACTGAACTGGGTCATAATGTTCTCAGCATTCTCTGCCATGCGTAGTGAAAAGTGCTGAACTGCACTTGTGGAAGGGGAAGATGTTCTATGTATTGCAAGAAGAATATGCTGGCTGATCAATGATACTTTCTGTCAAAAACAATGCTGCGAGTCATATCGACTCACAACGCAGACCCCCCCCCCCACACACCTCCAATACACACACAGACACGCACACACGCGCACACACACACGCACGCACATGCACACACATAGTAGTGTGATTTAACACAAGTTTACAATATGTTTCAAACAAACTGTGAAGAAAACCCAAAAGAAATGTAACTGCAGGCTGAGAGTTCTATAAGGGATTTATAACTGTTGCTGCTGATTAGTATTCTTGTCCAGCACCTCAGAGGTCAGCTGGCCACACGAGACTAACTCACAGCGGGAGATCTGCAGGCTCTTGTGCAAGAGTGGGAATGTGTGTGTGCGCGCGTGTGTGTCCTATTGAGAAACACTGGGAGCTCAGCAACGCCAGTGAGGTGAGGAGTGCAGTGTGGAGCCAGGAGAGAATGCCCGCAGCTCTGTGATTACTGAACGGCCGCCTGTCCGAGACACCACCACCACCCTTCGACCCCCAGTCACACACCCCCACAACCATCCCCCACCCTCTTCACAGGAACCCAATCAAAAACCACTGAGGCTGGAACAGAGAATAAAATCGAATTGGATGGAGTCGCGTCACCATTCTTTTCAAAAGCTTCTGTACACATGCCATTCCATGCTGCGACAGAAGGCATTATCAAAAGATTCTACTCTGGAACCTGTTTTCAGAAATTTGCATAAATGTTCAGGCCCAGAGCATGGGATTGTCTTGTGGACGAAAGGCCAAAATGCGACCAAACTTTTTTTTTTTCGTTCACCGTAGTTGTGTGAGTGACTGCATACCTCAAACAGCAACACTACAGTCCTACAAGCCACCCTAGTACCACCACTACCCACATCTCCACAGGTGACCAAGTAAACAATTTTTTTTATTCGAAACAGAATTGTTTGTTTGCAATACCAACCATATACATAAGGATGTCACGTATCATGACCATGGCCGTCTGATGGTCATTCCACGCCTGGTTTAACGTCTGCAGGAAGTTATTATTCAAGGAATTCAGGACATCTTCCCTTACCTGGTGGGGTGGAGAGGGGGAGGAGACAACAGAACGTGTTATTATGGCAGTTAAGGACACTTGGCCCCGCCCACCCTGCTGAGTGATTACATCACTGCTCAATCATTCCACCAGAGATCGGTGGGCAGGGTTGCCCGCGGCAACCGCTGACATTATCTGTGAACGTGAAGGGACAATTGAGACAACAGAGGAAGTTGGTTTCCACATAACTAGACTAAGGGCAAAGACAATGGAGCTCTATTGCTGACAGAGAGTAGACCAAGGTGACAAGATGTTGCCTATTCAAAATTCAGGTGTGTCAAAACACTTGAACCATTACAAAAAGGGTCACTGCAGAAAATGGCCTAATTTGTGAGTTTGAATCTGTCAAGGAAGACTTTGAACCTAATTTAAATGGCAATCAACAAGCAAAGTTCTGGTGCATGAACTATAGCCATCATGTGGCATGTGGGAGCATTGAGCTTACTCATCAATATTGGCGGTTAAACTCTTACCCATGGTGTTTAATTAGCTAATTAATTTTGCCTAGTTATTAAATTAGTTTAGTTAGACTTAAGACTGCACTTTGCCCATCATTCAAATTAAGGACCTGTGTGTGTGTGTGTGTGTGTTTCAGCGTCCTGTTAGGCCCAACACTCCTGAAGGGCAGAGAAATGCAGTTCCATCTGATTGAACACAAAGGCCTAACTACACTTAACCAGTGCTGGATATGTTTCCTATGTCAATAACATCTTGCTTGCTAACTGTCTTGCTTTCCTTTACCCCACATTGAGCTTTGGGATAACAGACAAAGCTGTAGGAGAGGGACCTACTTTGTTAATGAGGTGCTCGGTGACAACCTCTCGTAGTCCTGTGTACAGCTTCTCGCCATGTTTGTGAAGTACCATAGTGTAGGCGTTCCGGTAGAGCTCCTCGAAGCTCAAGCCGCTGTTGTTCTTTCTCTGGATCTCCTGGATGGCATTCTTCAGGAGGTCCCAGATGTTGTTCACATACTTCTCATCCATTGTCATCTACACACACATGAGAGGGACACAAGATATCAAATCATGTGGTAGCAAATGGCCATTGTTCTTAGACTACATCAAATTCTTCTGGTGAGATACTGCACAATGTTTACTTCTTCCTATTCTACTCATTTATTGCATTTGGCTCTTAAAAAAGAAAATCATGCACCAAGGCATAGTCAGGTGCATAAATAAACACTTGGAACAGTTGAAAGATTATATTGTCAGTATTCTTTTTTTTTTTTTTTAAATCACATTATTTGTACATCAAGGAGCCTATCTAATTATGATTCATTGTAAAATATTAATAACACGTCCATGTCTCTAAACCAAATAGATTAACCAGGAAAGAAAACAACAACCTCCTTTGACGTGTTCATGCCACCACTATTGTTACATCATCATGACAACAATCAAAAGGCATAGTTTAGTACTTCTCTGGAAAATCTGTGGAATGCTACTGTAATTTCCAGATCGTTTTGTCAAACAACCTTTATAGATTTCCATGGAGAGAGCATTGGTACGAAGCGAAAATACAGCCAGGCTGTGGACTTCCCCAGTTGGCTCCAGCATTCTGCGCATGCCACAGTAAAACAGCTTGTTCAAGAGAGACTGGCACTTCAATCTTCTGAAGTGCAAAGGCTAAGAAGGGGGCAACATGCATAAGGCACAGAGAGCACAATCCAGTGATAGCCTACTTTCAATTCAGTTGATAGCAAAGCGCTGTGGCACTGGTCTATTTATAAAGGAGAGCCTAATCTCGGCTTCTCTATGTGTGCACAGGTTAATGCGCCACTTCAAAATATAATATTGCAATGGTTTCCGCATTTCCTCCCTCTCCAAGACAGCTGTAGCCAGCTCAGATGAAAAAATACTATTACTGAGGATAAGCCTAAGGCAAACATAAGGTTTAAAGCAACACCAAAGAACTTTTCCTCTGTCACACGCACCATTTGTTTATCAAGCACCGGCTTTGCAAATAACAATGTCCACAGACAAGGTACAACATGTTGCATGATTTTATGAAGAATGATGTATTGCGACATCAGATGCAAGTCAAATTTTAGTTTCTTATGTTTTATTCCATCGAACTACAGATCCGCTACCCGATCCGGCAAACTTACATAGTGCGGTTATAGTCGATAGAGGGCTGCGAAGCGAATGAAGAAAGTGCCGTTCACCCTGTTATGAGTTGATGAACCACTGAAACAATTTTGGAAACATTATTTTAATTTACAAAAAACTCTTTGCTGTTGCTTTAACAAGCCACATTTGTGCATACCATTTAGTCTATAGTAAATGCATAATTATTTAATAAAAGCAAGGGTATTTAAATTCCTCAATATTCTACAACAATACCAGCCAAGTTATGGACTTTTTAACTAGCCTGCTCAGTGATTTAACTTTATAGAGAATGTATAACTAACCATTAAACTTTGTACTTCAAAATCACAACAGATTGATGTAGCAGTAAAGTTGCTTTCAGGAGAGGATCAATGTCCCAGAGTACACTATATGACATTACTACACTGCATTATAGACTTCATCACTCAGTTTGCACCTGTTCATGTTTCAATGGACTGTTATTGTACTCCTGATGGGTTTAGCCGTTGTTAAGGTTTCACTCTTATCTTACAACAGACTGGCTTTATCAGTGAATCAGATGAGAGGAGGCTCAAGCTCTGATGTACACCGGTATGAATGTCTAGACAACTGACATACATCCAAACAGAGATCAAAGTCTGAGTTTGAAAGAGGAGGTTCAACAATTCGGTGACATTTGAGAGAAAGTGGATTAGAACATTATGTCCAATATTCCAATATGTGGTTTAATGTTCTGCATTTCTCATTAGTGGGTCACTTTGATACTAAAAGTATGATTCTATGTAATGACTGTATGATATCTGTACTGTCCCTGTGTATATCTATGTGTGACTGTGTTTAGAGATGAGCAGGAATATTATGACTTTGCAGTGTTTCACTGTTCTGCATGGCTGCGTCAGTAGCTATCTGCTCCGGATTGCCAGGCTGCCACTAATCAGGGTCTGATTCAGTGTAGTCCATTCAGTGATGACCAACGCCATCTCCCGTCAGCCTGGAAGGATACTTAAACTCTAACTATTTCCTTGTCTAGTTAGAGCAGCTGATGGATCTTTAGGTGAAGTCATGCTGTCTCTCCCTTGATGCGCATCATTGTAAATAAACTCTGTTCCTGATTTTTCATACTATTGGTCTGACTGGGTCTCTATTAAATCTATGGTATCAAAATTACCATCACATTTAATAGTCCACATTAATGTACCAATCACAATATACAGCCAACCACTTGAGCACGGGTCAAACTGAGTCATCTCACCAGTTCACTTCCCTAAATACCATATACAAACATCACAACAACACATATTGGGATAGCCATCTCATAAACAACACCTTCTATTTGCGTTAGGCCTACACAAGTGATCTCTCACCACTGTCGGACAGTTGTTGTCACCCTGCTACCAGTCAGAGTTGGCCATGGTGATGCACCAAATCAGACAGCACAGAGTGCAGGGGACAGGAGACGAGGGGTACAATGGACATTTTTGTCGAGCTTGTTCATACATGACAAGAGCTAGTGGCACACTCACAGAGTGCATGCAGACAGATGGAATATTTTTTCTTTCTTTCTTTCCTGAGAAAGAAACCCGTTGAGCGTGGCTAGAACCTTCCCTGCAGCAACACACACATGCACATGAGCGCACACACACACAGACGGGCGCGGAGACACACTGGAAAAGCCACTTGTGGAAAACCCCCGGCAGGCAGGCAGGCAGAGTGGCAGGCACACAGGCAGGCAGGCAGGCAGGCTGTGGGCTTCTGAACTCAGGCTTGCAAAGCTCTGATTAAGATGCCACGTGCCACTAGCAGCGGCCACAGCAGGCACAGAGATCTGAGTCACCATGACTTGGTTTCAGATATGGGCATTACAAAGATGGCTGCAGAGCAGTAAGACTTAACTATAAGGACTAAAATTCCAGTGTGTGAATGTGGATAAGGTCTGATTCACATCTGGTGAGCCCTTGCCCATGCTTGATAAAGGCCACATAAAGTTCATCATCAGGTAAAGTCTGAGGATCATCAACTTTTCATGCAGTGGGGCCTGGGGCTTGAATGGTGGTGTCAGCCTTGTGCCTAAAGCACTCTTTTGACAAGCGTGAAGTGATCTTCACAGATGAGATTGTGTCTCTACAGGCTTTCTTAAAACTAGTGAGATGCAAGATGGCCAAGGGAGGCCAAGTGCTCTGCAAGACTTTTCTATTGTGTTATGTAAACAACACAGAGTTCACAAAGGGCACAGTCAGAGCGCTCACTTGGCTTGAACAGAAACAACAAAGTAACACAAACAAGATTTGATGTTGGGGGATAGAATGATGTTGGGGGCACCAATCCTCCAACATTCTAAAAATTGTATTTGGTGGCAGATCGCTGTCTGTTCCAGTAAATCACAAGATTCACAAAATGTGACAAAGTGGACTTCAAGAAACAGAGAACTGCCATTACAGAAAACTTACGCAAAACTCGGCCTTTTTCTACATGACAAGGCTTGTTCGTTGTTTAATATCTAGAAACAGTACTACTATTTCAAAGTTAACAAAGAAACGTAGGACAAAGTGGAGATCGTAGAAGAATTGTGATAGCTGACATGGCATTGTTCGGAGGCTAACTTGTCAACCGATACAGCTGGAACATCTGCAGTAACGTTAGCCATCTGAAAACTGAATTGTTCGTAGTAGCTGGCTAGAAATCTGATATTAGGTGAACACAATCAGCAGCGTTAAAAATCGCAAATAAAGTACCACTGTCAACTTACTAACACACGAAATATAAAGAAGTTCGCTTGTTGGTTGACAAGCAGTTCAACTAGCCACTGCTACCAGGAAGCATGACTCGGTGTAACGCTATGATTCATTCTGGGCTCGACTAGCTAACCCTCTAAAGTCTGGTTGCTTTACGTCTCCAGTGTTAACTTCTGACGACCTAACAGTTAGTCAGAAACACCCGAGACGACTGTATCAGTCCATAGGTAACTTTAGTTAGGTATGTTAACGCTACCTGACAAGGCAGTAAACAAATGCAACTTCAGTGAACTCAATTTGCTAGCTCACGCTAGTTCATCTGTTTATACCAGCTGCTGCTACATAAATCCTGTTAAGGGACGATTAGATCAGGAAAAATAAAGCTGTATGACACTAGTCCTTTTCATGGTAGTCCTGAAAACGTGTTAACCTATCAGCTGACACTTCGCAGTCTCCTGGCTGGCTTTATTTTTATTCAATCAAATAGCCAAACTAGCCAGCTAGCTTGCTAGCAGACAGTCGCCTCCATCACCAAACAATCAACAAAGCTTGTTAGCTGTCCCAGTTAGCTTACGACATACAAATGTGTTTACGGCTCTTCTGGCCATTACTAAAACAATGACATGAAATCCCAAAAGCCTGTCTCGTCTGTCATCACCAAAAATAAGTGGTTCGGGCCACTACTCACAGGAAAGGCTCGTATCCTCATCTTGGTGGAGTCCTTGGGTTTGGTGGGTTTGGCCAGGTTGGACATGTTGGACATGTTAGTGAGTGCGCCGTCCCTGTTTAATCATGAAAGCCTAGTAAAAGGGCATAAGAAAAACGTGAACAACAATCCCCCAAGACCTATATCTGGGGGCTCTCTCTCTCATACACTCTCTACGTTGTGGAGTTGTCACACCTCCACCCGCCGGCAGTCTGCTCAACCAGTCTACAGTGATGGCGGACCAGCAGTTCTCAGAACGCAGCGGTCTCCTGATAATCACGCGAGATCAACTGTGTGTGTGTGCGGGTGTGTGTGTGTGTGTGTGTGTGTGTGTGTGTGTGTGTGGGGGGGGGGGGGGGGTTAGTATAAGTGAGTGAGAGAGTGAATTAGTGAGAGAGTGTGTGTGTGTGTGTGAGAGAGAGAGAGAGAGAGAGAGAGAGAGAGAGAGAGAGGGAGGAAGAGGAAGAGAGAGGAGCCTGTTAAAATCAGTAGTTAGTAGCCTAGCAATTGTCATGACAAATCTTGTCAGCAGTGTTTTGGACAGCAAGAGAAAACTGCAGTGTTGTGAGGGTTCTGCAGCTCCACTGAAGTTGACTGCAAGTCAGTTTGGATGGACTTGGTGAGTAGGCCTAATCTGGCTGAAGACGTGTAAGGGTGGTTATGTTGCTGCCTTTAGAGTAAAATCTGCATTAGCCTGCTATCTGAGAAACAGAGCGATTAGGCTACCAAACGCCATGGTCAAACCAGCTTTCAGCAAAAGACAGTCCTCCCTTCCTGATTACCAAGTAGGCCTATGTTTTGTGTAGGCTCAATTGCATTGTAAATAAACCCTTATCTAGAGGAAAATAATATTTCAATACACTGCGTAATTTTGTAGCAATAATGTTATGTTCACTAAGGATCTAAAAAAATTGATTAGTGTTAAAAATCATATTATCTTTGAAAAGTCAGAACACATATGTATTTGTCAATGTACTTTTTTGTTGTCAAAGCATTACCAAGTCAAGTCAAGTTTATTTATATAGCGCATTTCATACACAGAGGTCATAGTCAACGAATAATTTAAAAGGTAAAGATCATAATAAAAAAGAAAACATAAAACGCATAAGGTAAAATAATTTAAAAATAAAGAATAATTAAAAAGACAAAATTAAAGACACAAGGTAGATGTAATTTTCAAGGCAGATTCAGAATTTGTAACTCAGTGTGGTTAGCAGAAAGCACCTGAGAACAGTTTGGTCTTAAGTCTAGATTTAAAACATTGGCTACAGTTGGGGCCTTTTTGATGTCATCCGAAAGTTGGTTCCAGAGCTCAGCCGCATAGCTGCTTTATGTTTAGTTCTAACAGCAGGTTTTACTAACAGGTTTTTCTCCTGAGACCTGAGAGGACGATAAGGTGTGTACTGCTGAAGCATGTTTGATTATTAGTTTGATTGATTATTTAGGTCCTGCTCCATTTACTGATTTATAAACAAGCAGTAGTGCTTTAAAGTCAATTCTGTGACTTAGGCTACTGGAAGCCAGTAGCCTAGTCACACACATTCAAGATTATTCAAGATCAACAATTCAAGATTATTCAAGTTCAACAATTGTTATTGTAATTCTGAAGGAGCAATGTTGCAAGGTCTCTGTGCAACAGTGACATTTCTTTAGTTTTAATGTATTTGCTTATATTTGTAAGGATATGATGTAGAAACTTCAGATACTGCCGCTTAGCATGACCATGAGTGTAGTTTTAAGCTGTATACCAATAGTCAGATGTCAGAATAGTTTCTGTGTGATTTGAAAATGGTCAAATTGACAGAAATGGGACTACTATAGTATAAGAACAGTAGAAAACTGAATATATTAAAATGCTGCTCATTATCAGATTTGTATCCTTTTTGTAGACCTACGTCTTCCTTAATTAAGCAGACTGTAAATCACTGTCATAACATTAATAACCAGAAGATGGCGGTATGGCTAACTATTTTCTCCCATCTTCCACCGTGACACCATCTACTCCAAGGAGTTCGAGTTTGAGGTCATATGATATATATTACTTGGCTGAAGTGTATGTCTATTTTAAACATTTCCCTCTTTTAACTTAGTTGATTACAGCTAAGAAATTATATTTTATTTTTCTGACATTGCAGAAATAATCCCAAATACACATTCCTAACAGTGCCACTGCACCAGAAGTGCATATGGTCATGATCCAGCACATTCCAGAACAATCAAACAGATACAACAAATAGCTGACTTGCAAAAAATAAATCACTGATGGCATAGTGCATTTCAGAGTGGATGGAAACAACAACTGGGTCATAAGGATGACATGGGGATGGGATGACTAGATACAGTATGGCCTTCCATTTTATGACACGCCAGAGAGAGTTGCGCCTTCTCTTGTGAACACCAGATAAGAGAGAAGTGAAGCTTCTAGAAATGTAAGGAGCAGCTGTCTCTTCAATCTGATATGTCTTGCGGGGGCGGGGGCGGGGGGGGGGCATCAAGATGCCTCCTCTTGCTTGTCAGTCCCCAGATATTTTTAGAGGAGCAGGGTCATCATCATAGCTAGTTGTTTACGTAAACGGCTAGGTACCCACGTCCATCTGCAGAGTTAGATGGCAGCAAAAAAACACTGAGATGGTGTTGAGTATTACTGGTGTTAGTAGTACTCACTGTCTATATCCAAGACAGTGCATGTTTACCATTGCAACACTTGTTATAGTGAATCAGTGGCAGGTATAACCTCATTGCTACCCATTAGGTACTGACAAGAAGGGCAGAATTCAATATTGCTAATAAAATCTATAAATAGTATCTTAAGTGTCTTGGCAGTGTGTCAGACTGCTGAGGTTACAAAGAAATAAACCAAGCCTGGCAGTCTGAGATCAATTTCTGCATCTCATGTTACCTTGGGCCTTTGGTTTGGTTTTATCCCTTTAGGCAAGTTTATTTGCATAGTATAGCACAGCACAGAATGCATAGGCCTACCCAATGTGTTTTATGTAAAATATGTTTGTATAACACTCATTTTCCAAAGAGACAGTAGCACAAAATGGCAAATCAGACACAAATTCTGGCAGTGGTCATTTTAGTTAAAGAAATCACAGATTTGTCACAAATTCAGTGAATACCAGTCACATCTAACATGTTTTTGTTATTGTCTAATATTTCTGTGCCAACTCTTTTCAGGATATCTGAATTGATAAAAGTGTCTGTTTTGTACACAAGTCACTCCTCCCTTAAATATATGTTTATATCATTCTTGCCATAGAAATTGTACGGTAATGCACAAAGCAGTCTTTAGCAGTGAAGGGTCATCTTTTTTAGCTAAAGCAACACGATAACCAAAGTCCAGAACCTGGAGATCTTTGGGGCAAACATGGAGAACAATTAGATTTATATGTGTGTGTAGTAGTAGTAGTAGTAGTTATCTGCATTACACTAGTCTGTGAATATGTTCAACAAGTCCCAAGTTCAAACCTATAAGTCCCCAGACTTCCCACACAGCTGTCTACCCTACGGTGTAGGTCTGATGTAACTGTAGCACGACCTTGCAGCATTCCTCTCTTCATCATTTTCCCCTCTGTTGCTCACTATTATACTTTGCACTATAAACAAATCCTTTGCCAATTAACTGTGCAAATGTAAATGTAAAATGTATGTAAATGCATATCACCTTAACTATTTTGTGATATATGCCGACCTCAAGTGATGTTGCATGTATGAAATACAGGGCATATGTCTTCGAAAAAGGCAAGCTTCGCATAGGATGAAACATGGCAAATGTCATGTAAATTTATGCTGCTGCCGCCATTAAATTGCACACAATTTTTTGATACATCCATATGAAGCAATCGAAAGCTCACTTCCTCTTCATATCATGCAAATCATTTTCAATTCTAACATCAAGACGACATCTTTGTTCCCAACAAAAGTCTAATTTTAGCTGATTTCTAACCTACATCACTGCACCGCTGCTTCTCCTGCTTGTTGCCAGTGGCGACAATGACTGAATCAGAATGCATTCCGTATTTGTCCTTCACAAAAGTGTAGTTTCTTGCTTTTGTTTTTCTAAAACCTCTCTCCCAATTATCGACTTGTTGTTGTTGCATTTTTTTGTGTTCTGTTCTTTGGAAAGGCTGTTTTTTCCCGAAGCATTGGGACAGTCATCTACAGACTAGAGGCCGTTTAGGGTTATTACTATTATTATTATTATTATTATTATTATTATTATTATTAACTTTATTTGTTATAGAGGGACAGTGTTCACTAATTGACATTTTACAAAGAAAATGTAAATGCACCCAATTGTAGCCAAAAGGCTAGTTTCCATCGGCAGTCCCCCTGCCAGAAGGAGCATGGCAAAATTACCTATTAATTAAAAGAATAAATTACAGCAAAAAAGCAAACAAAACAAAAATAAAACAATTACAATATATATAAAAATACACACGCGCCCACAAACACACACACACACACACACACACACACACACACACACACACACACACTCCAACAATCATACTCTTCTAATCTCATACACTAATGCTGACAGACTTGGTTGTCTATCAGGTTGAGTTTATCTGAGTAAGTCTCATTGCACTAGCACTTTTCTTTTACACACACAGTCTCTCTCTCTCTCTCTGTGCCTCTAAGTGTGTGTGCGTGTCAGTGTGTATCTGAATGTGTTAGTGGGTTTGCTCAGATCATGCCTCACATACCAGAACCATTCATTATTCCAGGGTGATGATATGGATGATGCCAGAGTTGTGAAAGGCTTGTCGACGGATGGATCACCACCACCCGCAGGTTAAGCTCACTCTCTCCCTCTGGCTGGCAGGCTGCGGGGTAGCCAGACTCTAGCCAGATCAGGCACGGACCTGTCCATCACTCGGCTCCTATCTGGAGGAGTGTGAGAGGGAGGGATATTTATAGCACCACTTGTCTACTCTGGACATCTGCTTTCTCCTTATAACCTTCGGTGACCACATTTGTTTTCCTTTTTTATTCATCCCCCCATCCACCCTCTCTTCCTCTCCTCCCCCTCCTCTGTCACTTTTTCTCTCTTGCTCTCGCTCACTCTCTCAGCACAGGAATCCAATAATGAGATAATGTTGCTCCTCGAGAAATGGTTTGTTGACTTTGCCGCAAGGCTTTGAGTTTTGGGTGGGGCCCCTCAAGGTTGTTTGTGGATGATGGTGTTAAGTGATTGGCTGAGAGCATGTAGAATAATATCTGGCCCCCGCGGGCAGACTTGTTTGGCTGTCTCCACGGAGCTCAGTTATAGCTCAGCATTTCAGAGTGGGTGAAACGTCCGACCCCAAATGGCCTCTTAGTCTGGACTCTGAAGTGGTTCAGGGGCCAGATCGGTTCCACCATCAGCTGCTTCATGGTTCCGCCATCTTCTAGAATATTACGGCAAATGATCAAATCAAGTCAATTCCTGGTGGTGTTATTATGTTGTAGACATAGTTGAGCTTATCTTCGGTATTGTGTTGTTGTGCACCTTGAGTAAACACCACTGCAATTACATTTCTATGTGAAAGCGTGTATCAGCAATTATGTCAGAGCTTCATGAGATCATAGGCTAAGTCTGATTATGGGTGTTGACAGAGTTGTACGTGCGTTTGGGAGTGACATTGGTTGGCATTCATTTTAGGTTGTTTCTCATTGTGTGTACAGAACTTCTGAACAGTAGCCAGCCACATGTGTTGCTGCATGCTCTGAATATTTTTCACCACATTCTTCCATTGTCTCTACAATCTCCATATGGTTTTGTTTGCTCTTACCTGATCCCATCTGTTGGCGTTCTTTGCCATTAAACGAGCAGTCTGAGGTTTTTGTTGGGAAAAGTTGAAATACCTCTGGACCTACAAGAATAACTTAATCTGAAAGATGATAGCAGATAATGGTTACTTTTAATTTTGCCCATTTTTTGTTTGCGGTGTTACTTATGCACTTGTTGACAGTGTAAGGAGACATACAAACAAATGCATGCATGCAAACAGAAAGTGTGTATGCACACTAATATTGTTGAACACTGTTTATTCCTCTTGCCTTTAATGTAGATATCATCACCAGGTCGACAAGTATTTCCATTTGCTGTCAACAACTGCTTACTCTCCACCAAGCCAGCCTTTATTTTCCACCTCCTCCTCCTCCTACCCATGATGCTAAGTGGATCCACAGGTCGATTGATGTGCCATTTCCTCCTCCACAGGGTTGGAGCTGGTTTGGCGTGTGTCCCACTGATTCTCTGTACTGGAGGACTCTAACCTACCTCTCTTTGCCACTATTGATGTTGCACTCTATAGCCTCTCAGTGCTGGCCTTGCATGGCACCACCCTGTCCCAGAGCTGACTCAGGTGGAGGGCTGAAGCCGAGGCCGTGGGGGTGGGTGAATTGATGAGGCATTAACTCCCATAGGATTGGGGCGTGGTGCTATTAGTTCAGAGATAGAACTGATAAGGGCAGCTTAATTGTCTTTCCCAGATAGACAGACACATGGACACACTCGTATAGAAAGAGAGAGACAAACACACACACACACACACACACACACTCATAGTTGTACACGCAGACACAGATGCTCACACAGCACAGTGCTCTCTTATACAGTATTCACTAATATCTGTATTCATGAGAATTTATGAGGTGTGTGTGTGTGTGTGTGTGTGTGTGTGACAGACAGATTTGCGTCACATTCAGGAACGGACTGTGTTTAGTGTCTGCCTGTTGTCTGACCGGATGGGTGGGGGAGTTTGAGACTAAACCACTGTGAATCTGCATAGGTGCCTCAAAGCATAAATGGACGAAAAGAGTACAGACCAATGCGTTTACATGAGAGGGGTGTTTGTCTTGGCCGGCAAGCTGAGCATGGATAATAGGCTTAGCACCAAATGAATATGGGGGTTGGGTGTGGATCTGTGTGTGGGGTGGGAGATCCCTAAGATGCTGTGGATTGTGGACCCGAGCGCTGGACCATTAGGCGTGTGGTCCCAGGCTCTCGCCGTGTCTAATCCTGCCTCTTATTTTCCTGTGGATTTGAACAGTAATCAAATGCCAGTGAAACAGGAGCCTAATGCGCTCCGATCCGCCATAATCCAATTATTTGCCTACCCCTGGAGCCATCTCCCAGCAGGAACTATCGCCATGCGCCGCCCATGCTAATTTACAATTATTCAAATGAGACCACCGGCCAGTAAACTCAACTGTCAGATCACTGAACACTGCTGCCGTTGCTGCTGCTGCTGCTGCCGCAGTCAGAGAGAGGAGATTGATGAATTGAAAGTCTCCTCCTTCACACAGTGATGACAGAGATATGAAAGAGTGACGTGATGTGGCTGTAAACGTAATGATTACGCCTGTGGAGCCCAGCCCAGCCCCTGTATGAAAGACATAGTAATATTGTGGCAGAAGTTGTGCTGCAGTCATGATTCTTTTATTGGGATCACATCGCAAGTGTCAACAAACAGTCGCCCTGCCATGGTTGTGGGAGTGTCTTTCACTGTGCCAAACCCTGATCATAAACTGCTGTTGTGGTTGTTAGGGTACAATAGCCTGCTGATGGATATAAACGTCTTTAAATCACAAGAATGGAGTGCACAATAACGCCTCTTTTCCTTGAGTTACTGCTGTAATGATGTTATTGTCATGAAAAGACTGATAATGAAATTTATATTATTTATAGCATAATTAAATATTATATATTAAATTCATATTCTACTTTTTCAACAGAGACCGATAACTGATTTGCCTGTGTATGCAGCTGGTATGAGATCAACTTCCATCACTTTATGTCTGGTGAAATTATTTCTGGTAAAGATTTTAAGATATTAAGAGTAGTTTTTTAGAGCATTGAAAATACTGTTCATGACTTACAATTCCTTTAATTTCCTTTAGTTTTTAATGCATCTTTATTTGTACGTGTGCTATGATTGTTAATTAGCTTACTAAAAAAAAAAAAGAATATATATAGAATATATATATATATATATATATATATATATATATATATATATATATATATATATATATATATATATATATATATATATATATATATATATATATATTCTTTTTTTTTTAGTAAGCTATTAACAATCATAGCACACATACAAATAAAGATGCATTAAAAACTAAGTTAAGAATTTTGTTCTTAACTGTATATATATACCCCTGGCAAATATTGATAGTATAGTTTGTAAGACAATGTGGGAGAGACATGGAAAAAAAGAAGCATTTTCATCTTTTTTAACATTTTTATGAAAAATGGCAAGTCAAAATTATCCATACCCTTTTTAAATAATCAATGGAAACATCTTAATTTGCATTCACAACTGTCAAAATGGTTCTTATAATATCTACCAAGCCTCTCCATGTCTCCACAATGATTCTAGACCACACCTTTTTAACAGCAATCCAGGTTTTGAGGCAGGAACGATTATTTGCCATCACTCTGGCCTTGTGCTCAGTTTTTTGATGGATTGAGGTCCGGACTCGGGCTCTGCCACTCTAAAATGTTGATATTGTTCTCAGTTAATAATTTCTTGCCTTGTTTGGTTGTATGTTTTGGATCATTGTGTGGTTTGATGGTCCAATGATGGCCATTGGGGAAGGTCTCTTGGCAGACTGCCTGATCTTTTCCACCAAAAATCTCAATGTAGCCCCTTGTTTTAGTACCATTTACTTTGAGAAGTTCACCAGGTTTCATTGTCTGAAAAACACCCAAAACTAATACATTTCTATAGCTATTCTCCACATTGTGGATGGTGTTTTGGTGGTTGAAATGTTCACTCCATCTTAAAATGGATCACTTGGTCATCTTGGATGCTGATCATGGATCATTCTTCTCTAAACATGCACAACTCAGCTAAACCTTTATAAGGGCACACCTAGACAAAGAATTTAGCTTTCACTGAATTTTACTTGACCCAGGGACATGGCCTGAGATTGGCATAAAAAAGAAGCATTAAATTCCAATGACACCATGTCCATGTCAATTGTGGGGGTTAGAAAAGTATTCTTGGGATGTTTTTCAACCAGGGGGACCTGGTGACCTTCTCAAAAGTAAATGGTAACATTAAAGCAAGAGGCTACACTGAGATTCTGGAGGAAAAGATCAGTGTGCCAAGAGACCTGCCCCAATAGGCATCATTGGACCATTAAACCATACAATGATCCAAAAACATACAGCCAAACAAGGCAATAAATGGCTAACAGAGAACAATATCAACATTTTAGAGTGGGCCAGTCAGAGTCCAGACCTCAATCAGTCAAAAAAGTGAGTACAAGGCCAAAGTGATGGCAAATAATCATTCCTGCCTCAAAACCCAGATTGCTGCTAAAAAGGTGCGGTCTACAGTCATTGTGGAGACATGGAGAGGCTTGGAAGGTATTATAAGAACCATTTTGAGAGCTTTGAAGACAAATAAAGATGTTTTCATTGATTATTTAAAAAGGGTATGAATAATTTTGGCATCGGCCTTTGGCCATTTTTCATAAAAATGTTAAAAAAGATTAAAAATTAAAATGTTTCTACCACATTGTCTTACAACCTTTTGGCATGTAGCAGCATCATTTTCAGTCAGAACAAAGATATTGGTCAAGATAAAAATCAACATTACATCAATATTTGCCAGTGGTATGAATAATT